>NW_023995042.1:50000-55000 GCF_015586225.1 Lucilia sericata | reverse complement strand
GAGCGAGCGAGCGAGCGAGCGAGCGAGCGAGGATCTAGGAGCGAGCTATTATATAGCGAGCGAGCTATATCTAGCTATTATCAGCTAGCTAGCTATCTATCTCTATCTATCTATCTATCTATCTATCTATCTATCTATCTATCATCTATCTATCTATCTATCTATCGATCTAAATGATTTCGAAAAACATACTTTTCTACAATTTCAAAATCAATCGTTAAACCGGGAATTTTAACTGCACATCTGGCAGCTGCTCTGAGCTCACCGGGACCTATAAACTCCAATTTAAAGATAAATTTAAAATATTGGTTTAAATAGACTTTGCCCATATCTAAAATATTAGTTCTTAATTCAAACGGTAGAGATTGTATAATAAAATGTTTCAAATTAATAGGCATTTGATCTTGATAAATTTTTTGGTGCTGTAAATAGTTCTGATAGAGCGAACATAAAATGGAACAACTTTCTGTGTTAACATGTAATTGATTGAGAAATTTTTCTGTTTGCAATAGTTGTTCTAAAACCGTAGAATTTGGCATATCTTCATTATTATTAACCAAAATATAGGTTTGCATAAGTCTAAAAAATCTTTGTTCTTTTTTGATGTTCGACGAAGTTTCATCCATTTCTGAGCCATTTTGCATTTCACTTAAATCTGTTGAGAAACTTGGAATCTCTTGCAAAACATTTTCTTCTTCATGTAAACCCTTTAGATAATCATCATCTTTTTCAGTAATTGATTTAAATATTTCCAAGTAAAATATTTTTTGTAATAAACGATACTCTTCCGAAATTTCTAATTGATCTTGCTGTGCAAGTGGTAATAAGGGTTTAGAGACTATTATAATGGGCATTATGCCATGACCACTAATTTTTAATATTAATTCTTCATTTTCATTTATAATTAATTTTAAAACTTGTTTAAATTCTTCATTAAAGCCCATAGTACCTTCAGTTCGTATGTTAGTATTTTGAAAAGGTAATAACTGAAGCGTTTTATTGACCTTTATGTTAATGTGACCCAGGGCAATTTTTGGTACTTTATTTGCCATTTTTGGATCCTGTTTGATTTTTAAAGAAACTTGGTAATTGGTCGTATTTTGAACATAGGTTTTAGTATGAAATTGTTCATACCAAGGCTATAGAAAAGAGAAAAAGTTTTATTTGCAATAGAATATGTATGTAGTTGTAAATGGAAATACATATGTTTATGTAAATATGTAATTCAGATTTAAGAGCTCTACGCAGTACCCTCCTGGATATAACAAAAACCATCGGTTTATGTATTTCACTTTTTTCATAAAAATTTTAAAATATCGATAAAAATCTTTTTTTATATAGTGTAGTTCTTTAAATATAGTACGTCCAATTAAAAAAAACCCATAAACAAGCTTTAAGCGATAAGAGAATGGAAATCTATATTAAATATTCCATAAAAAGAGGAAAGCAAATCTGAAATTGATTGCCGTTTTTTAATAAACGACCAATTAAAAAATTTGTGATCACTTCAATATCCATAAAAATCGAGTTTTATATTCATTCCCATCGAGAATATAATAACCCATAGACCAAAGTACACTTTTTCAAAGAACTAAGGTTTTCTTCTCCTTTTCAAATATTTTAAATAAAAAAAGTTAAACAATTTAATAAATTAATGTGTCTTGTCAATAGTCGCTTGTCGTTAGTGGTTTTAATTTTAATCCAGTTTCACACTACTGCAGCTTTTTTTTCTCTGAATATGTGTAAATTGTTTTTGCTTTAGCGTTTCTTCTTGTTTTGTTTACATTTTTTATACTCATCATAAAGCTACAAGAAAAAATAACAATAAACAGCTGACAGATGGATCAGTTTTTGTTTGTTCGTTAGGTGAAAAAGATGCGTAAAATTGCAAATTCTTTAAAAAGTTATAAAGTATTATTAAAATTATATGTTATAGTGATGTAAAGTTAATTAAAGTGTGTATTATTGTAAATGTAAAAGCATTCTAGTCAAATAATTTATAAAAAGTGTGTAAAAAGTGAAAAGTGTTAAAGAAAAGTGATATTTTTTAGCAGCACAAAGTGTTAAATTATAGGTAAGTTTTATAAAATGTTATTTGGTCTTTCTATCATCATAATGATACTATTTGATATTAAGTATGTGTGTAAAATGTAAAATAATTGAAAAAATATGTGATTTTAAAATTAATGCCTGAACAGTGATGCATGTATTTTTATAGGTTATGCTTTCCTTTTTTTGTATGATAAACAAAGTTGAGCAACACTTCTGTATGATAATGTTGCGGTATTAATATAATGCTAAATAATAACAATGTCGATAATACAGTTTGTGATAATATTGCAATACATTCAATGTTGCAAGATTATGTTTAGAATCTAAACATTATCTAAACTTTAGATAATGTTACAAAATTTTTTTTTAAGAAAATTGTTATTAAATGTAACGGTAATAAAAACTAATATTGTTATTGTGGAAATATGTTATGTTTATAATGCAAAGCGCTTGGTTTCGTACAGATGAATGAATAAAATAAATTGAAATTTAAACTTTTAGTAAAATTTTACGGTATTTTTTTAGTGTAAGTAGGAAATTATACATTTATTTGAGGAATTACAACACAGGTTGGTTGCGAAAACTTATTTAAGTCGGTCCAGTAGTTTTGATTAGAAAGAGTAAAAAAAACACAAAAACAAATCTCCTCTTTATTATTTAATGAAAACTTATTTTCTACATTTCAATACAAATTACAACTTACCTTCAGCCCCAGATAAATGGTTTCTTTGCTTAATGTTACCGTTTTATCCAAATTAACGAAAACAATCTCTAATTGTTGGGATTTACCACCCACCACATCTAATTGAAATATGGAACGAACCTCAAAACCTGTAATTTTAATAGTTAATACGATTTTCAAATTTAAATTGTTGATAAGTTTTATAACCAAAAACTTTTTAATTTTATCTGAAATAAATTTATTACGTGCAAGACTTTAATATAGATCATCCTAACATGAACTAAGAAACAGACCTTCGCTGATCCCTCTTTTAATTACCTCTTCTAATAGGTGGTATATGCAAAGCACACATTTCCTTTTGATTTTCTTGTAATAGGCCACATTTATCAAAGAAATATACCGAGTTTTTTAGGTCGCAAGTTTCAGAGCTTGGCAGAGATAATACATTACTGTCATCTAATTTTAAATGATCCAGTACATGATCTAACGTATGATAAACACAAATGTTTTCATTCGAAATTTCTTCTGCTATGGCAGACCTTGCAGATGAAGTCGGTTCAAATTTGCGATTAATATATATTGTTTGAGAATTTAAGTGATTTTCGATTTCTTCCTTTGTTTCTTCGTTAAATTGTTCGATATCTTGAATTTCATTTGTATCAGTTTCTATGATATTGATATCGCTTATGTTAGGGCTATCAGTTGTTGTCAAATCTTCTTGATAACACAATTTATAACGTCTTCCCTTTAAGTCTAAATTTTCTATAATTTCATTTAAAATTTCCTTGACATTAATAGGATCTTTTAAGTTCTTTAAAACACATTTATATTTCTGATAACGTAATGACATATTTGGTTCTGAGTCCAATTCTGAATCAATATTATCTAATTCCAGCATTCGTATGAGATCAGTTAATATTATAGAAGCCACTTGTTGAGTATCATCGTCCTAGAGGTTTTATTGTTAAAATTAATAATGAAAATTTGTGAAAAATATATGTATTAATGTACACCTCTCTAATATAATGCCATTCTTCGTTCAATTTCTTCCATTTATAAATTGCTGGTACTTCTCCCGTATTCTCTAGTTCTATATAGGTAACACCCTCTATGTTTTGGACGAATAAAGTCACTTGGTTTTGTTTTATAGATATTTTAGGTATGAATACCATTAATTTTAAGCAAACCGATTTCTAAAGAATAAACAAATTCAAATATAAAACATCGATTGACCGAAGAAAATACATTTATTTGACTTTATTTACCTGTAGTCTTGAATTGGCATAACATGTTATACATCCTTCATAATAGGTATTTAAACGATTTCTGATCGGATCCTTATTTAACATTATAAAAATTCTTTCGTTTCAAAACCTGCCACTGAAAAATTCAATTCATTTTCGTAGTTGTGTTCAAATAATTCTTTGATTTTAAAAGGCCCAGATATTTTTAAATTTACACAATCCACTCTATTCAGTGTATTATTCTTCAGCTTAATAGTTTCTAAATTAAAATTAAAATAAATATTTTTCTATATAAATATTATATTAAAATATACCCCACTGTTCATGCTCATTAAACTTATGTCTTCTATAATAGTTTATAGAAATTTCTCGCCGATTCCAAGTTAATTGTGGCATTATAAATGTCGTTGACAGTACAAACTAGAAGTTTCCATATGTTTTACATCACTGTGATCCGTTAATTGTATACGAAATTCACTATATACTGTAGTATTTTCACAGCAATTGATAAAAATATTAAAGTAATTGCCCGATAAAGGTGGTATTAATAGATTATTTGGTTTTATAGTCAATTTTGCTTTTGATGAATTTGAGCTACATGTTGGTTTGGCCGAACTTTTGATACGTGCAATACTTAAACGATAATTTCTTAGACCTTTATTGATTACTTTGATCTGTTTTGAAAAATTTGGTTTATCTGCATAATAATCCTCTTCTGTATTGCATAGTATACTGTCAATATTTAAGTTTTGATCACGTATATCTGGTTCAAAAATATCGGTATACCTTTGACATGGATGGTAATGGGAATTTTCTGGAAAGCAAATATTGATTTCTATATAAAATCGATTTATATATAAAACTTTTGATGGAATTTTGACCATATTGAAAATATTTGAAATCGGTCCATTATTTCACCAAGCGCCCATACAACCGGGCCTTCCGATTTAGGCATTTAACTCATACAATCACTATAGCGACTATAATTTTCTACCTGTTTCTTATAATAGGCGCCAGAGTTG
>NW_023995042.1:42500-45000 GCF_015586225.1 Lucilia sericata | reverse complement strand
AGATAGATAGATAGATAGATAGATAGATAGATAGATAGATAGATAGATAGATAGATAGATAGATAGATAGATAGATAGATAGATAGATAGATAGATAGATAGATAGATAGATAGATAGATAGATAGATAGATAGATAGATAGATAGATAGATAGATAGATAGCTAGATAGATAGATAGATAGATAGATAGATAGATAGATAGATATATAGATAGATAGATAGATAGATAGAGTTATGTAATCATTTCAATACAGCTAAATTGTCAACTCACCTAAGGCTAACTTATCAAATTCGCTACTACAAGATGAATTATCCTCCATTTGAGAACGCACACTAACTAATGAAGTTTCTGGGTCTTCACAACCAAACTTAAACTCTAGATCCTCTAGTTCTTCTTGTACGTTTTCATCAATATTTTCTGCTCTTGCTGACAATTGAGTGTAATAAAATGGATCATTTACTGTGATGGGCAAATGTTCCTCTATATTGCGGACATTTAAAATTAATGGTGTTTCGTTGCCATCATTTCGTACGGTACACTGTACGGTTATTGGTACCGTTAGGGGATTCATAAGTAATACTAAACGTTTTTGAGGTATAGCAATGGGTATCTCGCCAAAGTCTACAATATCAGGAAAACATTTAACGCGTACATGTTGAGAATAACCCCTGAGAACAAATGAAATATCAAGATAATTATTTAGTTGTTATTAAAGATTATAGGAAATATTTATTTACTTTATCAGCATAGAATATATACCACCATTCTTAACCTTAAATTCCAATTTGACCATAAATTTACCAATCACCGTGCAATAGAATTGTATTTTAAATGTATTACTTTGGTTAGGTTTTAAAATTAATCCTTCTTCAGGTGTTGCCTTTATATGAGCTGTTTCCCGATTTATTACATCATGTAAGTATACATGGGCATCACACAATTCTGAAAATAAAATTCAGATATACATATTTATTTGTATCCACATTTAGTTTTAAATTCAGTAAATCTGTACATTTTCGTCCTATTATATATCGACCGCATGCAAAAATCACTCAAATTTACATGATAAAAATGTACTGAACTGATTTACCGATAACGAAAATCTGTGATCACTTCATGATTCCATCATAAAATGTTCTTCCGATTACCAACTTACCATCATTATTCACTGCTTTTATTTCAACACAATGTTCTTCACCAAAATATACCTGATGTAAGTCAAGAACTGCTGGCAAAATTTTAATTTCAGGACCAATAATTTGACCACTTAAACAAATATTTTTTTGAGCATCTTTCCAAGAAACGCTTAAAGCAGTTGTTATATTAAATGGCGAATTAACATTATCGGCTGGTTGAAAATCTTTGTGCATAATTGGACGAAAAGTAATTTGTACCGGAAACGAAGTATTATTCGGAATAGTAAAACATTTGGGTTGAAATTCAAAATGTCTAAACGGAAATTTATCTATAGATGGTGGATTTTCATTGGACCCCAATGTTGATTCCTCTAAAATTTGTGTGCTTAAAAAAGGCGTAGATTGGCGGTTATACTCCTCGAGTGAAATAAAATTCACATAAAATACCATATCTGTAAGAGACTCATTGCATATAGAGAATTTTTGAATTTCTTCTCTTTTAAATTTTAAACTTGAAAAATTTATGTTTTTGCTATCAACGAATAAGGAACTGCGTAACGGTTCGTGGGCGAAGGTTATATCGAAATTTTCACCTGTTGAAATATGAAAAAAGGGCTTTAAATATTTTATAAACTATTTTTATTTTCCCCCAAAGTACCTGTACTAAATTTTAGTTTTAGATTATCAAAAACTACGCCCATATCCTTGCAATATAGTTTTAATAATATTTTAGCATAATCCCTTCTCAATATATTAAAGGATTTGGCATTGATGATAAGATTTGAATCTGAACTATAAAGTAAAAGAAATGTTTAGTTAGAATAATCCATAGGTAATTCAATAGACTAGTTCATAGGATAGTCAATGGAATGGGTCATAGGATTGACAAGTTAATAGTCTACTCAATAGACTGGTCCATGGATTAGTGAATGTACTTGTCGATAGTTTAGTCAAAGACTTGTCCATAGGCTAGTCAATAGATTAGTCAAGACACTTTTCTATATCTTATACAATTACCTAGTCCATATACTAGTATATAGAATAGCTCATATGCTAGTCAATAGACTAGTTCATAGATTAGTCAATAGATTTGTCCATAGATTAGTGAATAGACCCGACCAAACACTAGTCAATTAACTAGACCACAGACTAGTCAATAGATTAATCCATAGCTAACCATTAGACTAGTCCATGGTTTAGTTAATCCATAGTTTATTCAACGACTTGTCTATAGACTAGTCACTAAACTAGTCCATGAATTAGTCAATAGTTCATAGATTAGTGAATACACTTGTCCATAGTTTATTCAAAGACATGTCCATAGACAAGTCAATATACTAGTCCAGAGGCTATTCAATAGAAT
>NW_023995042.1:0-37500 GCF_015586225.1 Lucilia sericata | reverse complement strand
AACGGTCTGTAAACGATTTACCAGTTCATCTGCAGTACAATCACCCTCAAATCGTCCCATTATAACCATACGATTAGCTCTCAATGCTATTAAAACCATAATGGGATAAGAGCGAGCATTTATCGAATGTGAGACACGATAGCCTTCGGGAGAGGAAACATCACAGCCCCAGAATAAAGTATTACGATTTATAAAATCGATTACTGTACGATTTGCCAACGTTTGGCTACAGAATGTCTCGACATCGGAATTTTTTGTCGGATCTTTGTGTAGATACACTAACAGGAAACGTAGTTCCTGTTTGGCATCGTTTAAGGCCTGTGCATATGTGCCCTGATAGAAAACCGGATGTTCGGGATAGCGTTCGCTGTAGGAGCGTATAAAACTCATAACATCACCCAAGGGATCTGTGACAACTGTTGGTGGAAGTAGTGTATAGATATTAGGGATTTAAATCATTTGTTCGTTAGAAAATTATAAGCTTACTTCTTTCCTCATTTCCTCCCAGAAAAGCACTCAGAATGCTTGATATTGTTGAGTAACAATATTGGAATACCATGTTGATTATATAACCTATTATGCCTGTTATACTGCGTGGCATGGGACCGGGTGTTGAACTTCTCGCCGAACGTCCTCCCGGCATTGTGGCGGAAAAAACCTGCTGTAGAAAACGATCATTTATAACAGCTGGCGCTCGTACATCTCTGGAACCAACAAATGAAGAGGGTCTTCCTTCACGTATGTTCATTTGTTCCTGTACGGCAACCTGTTGAGATAGAGGAAAGTTAATTATTTTTTTTTTTTGTTTTAAGCTTTTCCTTAAATAGCTTGGGTTAAAAATAACTTTCATTGTATTTAACCACAAATTAATCAAAATGTTAAACAAGTTTTTTTTCAATAAAAAGTGAACCTATAATTATTTCTTAACGTTTCTCTAAATGCAAAAGAACATTTTTATTCTTACAAATAAAATGAAAGTATTGGATATAAATACATGCATATAACGTTTGAACTACTATATGTTCTAGCCTCTATGCTGAAGCCCCCGGCCAGGTCATACACCTATTCCGTATTACTTATTTTTCTAATCTATTCAAAATCATCATTACTCACCTCCAAATCCCATTGATGTCTTATCAAAACATCCCGACATACGCTCATATCTTCAATGCCTGTTAGATCTTGAAATTGCAAAACTTTTTCAGTTTGTTCATTTGTCAGACCGTCCTCCATCATGTTTTTGTTGTATTTTTACTTAGCGTTATAAAAAATAAGTTTTCTTTATATTTACAAATTATTAACTGTAATTGTAAATAGACATTAATTAGCAATACATAAATTATAAATAATTAAGATATAAACAACCTTGGTGTTCCTAAATTGCCGTTTTGGTCGGTGTTTTCTTTTTTTCTTTTTTGTCTTTTTGACCAAAAGTAAATCTTGACCCCAGACAGACGTGTCTCTTCCTCTTCTTGTGTTTGGTTGGTTGTCAGACGACAGCTCCCTAAGATTTTTTCACACACCGTTGCTATTGTTTTAACACAATTTTAGAGTTAGTTAAACAATTTTAACATAATTAAGTGTTCGGGGCTAAAAACATAGAAGTTTTTTAAGCAAAAATAATAAATTTTTGCATTAATATAGGTCAAAAATAATTATTTAAAATTTCCGAATAAATTTCCGTAGTTTGTAAAAAAAATTCAATGACAATTATTTTTTTACGAAAGATAAAATGTCAAAGAGAGCAAGAAAATAATGCTGCCATATCAAACCAAAAGAAAGTGTCAACAATTAAAGTGATAAGACAGGGTTGGCAATATAAAATATAGGAAAAAACATTATTAAAAAATATTAAAACGCTGGATTAATATTTAAAATTAAAAATCGTTATTTTTTAAAGCTTTAAAAACATTTTAATAGAAAATTATTTCTTAGAAAACGTATGTCGGTAACAAACTAACAAAGTCGATAATACAGTTTTTAATAAAAATGGCCACACTTAACATTTAGGTAAACAAACCAGTTGGCAACTTTATTTACAAGTAAACAAAAATTTTTTTACAAGAATTTTACTACAGGGTTTCACTAAACATTCACAAAATTTTGCACAATTACGTTAAATTAACATAATATTAAACAGAAAATAGAGTAAAAAAATGAACTTTAGCAACGATACTGCCAAACAAATCTTAATCGATATTATACGTACCGTAAATCAACCGGATAATTCCAAAAAACTTTCCGAAGCCAAAGCCTCTGCTGGCAAGGAAATGCTTTTAATGATGCAACATGTCTTCCCGTTGGTCATGCAGCTACAAACTGAAGTCATCAAATCGTATGGTTTCCCTGGCAACCGTGAAGGTCTAGTGCAATTTTCCCAACTAATACGTGAATTGGAAAGGGAAGATGTTGAAATTGCTCGTCTACGCAGTCAAATTAGAGCCATTTATTTACCACCAATTGCCATTAATACCACTAATGATATTTTGATATAAAGCGGAGAAAAGTTTTTGTGCATTTTTGTGGAATTGCTAATATGCTGCCAGTATTAGGTTTATCTTATAATATTAAGGAAATATTATTAGTATTAAGTGACCATGTTTTTTAAATAGATTTTAAGTGAAATACATAAATTTTTTTTTCAATACTTTGTATTTTTTGCTCCATAAAGAAACATTTAATAAATGTTCAATAAAAAGTTGTAGTTTTTAATGTTACTATTTAGTTTATTTAATTGAATAGACATGATTGTAGTTCAGGCTATAGGCTAGTCTATAGTCTGGACTATAGAGTAGTCTATAGTCTGGACTATAGTGTAGTCTATAGTCTGGACTATAGTGTAGTCTATAGTCTGGACTATTGTGTAGTCTATAGTCTGGACTATAGTGTAGTCTATAGTCTGGACTATAGTGTAGTCTATAGTCTGGACTATAGAGTAGTCTATAGTCTGGACTATAGTGTAGTCTATAGTCTGAACTATAGCGTACTCTATAGTCTGAACTATAGTGTACTCTATAGTCTGAACTATAGTCTAGTGTATAGTGTGTGTGTCTAATCTATTATATAGTCTGGCCAATGGTATATTCTACAGTCTGTTGACTACAGTTAGAGTATATTCCAGTTTGGATTCTTGTCTATAGTTTTGCCTATAATCTAGTCTAAAGTCTGGACTATAATGTAGTCCATAGTTCAGTTCTATTATTTTGGACCACAGTCTAGTCTATAAGTCGATTTAAGTGTTGTACATAGTCCGGAATATAGGCTAGTCCATAGACTGGATTGAAGTCTAGTCTATAGTTCTGACTGTAGTATAGTCTGGACGATAGTCTATTATATACTCTAAGCTATAGGCTGGAATAAAGTCTTGTCTCTAGTGTGGACTTTTGTCTAGTGTATAGTTTGGACTATATTCTAGTCTAAAGTCTGATTTCAAGATTGGTGTTTAGTCTAGCCGAAATCATTGACTAGTTTT
This sequence comes from Lucilia sericata, assembly GCF_015586225.1. Taxonomy (NCBI): domain Eukaryota; kingdom Metazoa; phylum Arthropoda; class Insecta; order Diptera; family Calliphoridae; genus Lucilia; species Lucilia sericata. Next base: position 34,028 of record NW_023995042.1, on the reverse strand, counting down.
GACTATAGTCTAGGATTGATTGCAATACAAATATACATATTTTTGTTTAAAATAAAAACACAAATTTTTTCTTTAGTTTTAAAAACTTTATTTTTGTTTTTTTAGAGAAAGCAATATAATTGACTTTCTGCTTGTATAATATACAAGATAAAATTGAAATGTTTAAATCTTTTTGTATTTTCTTTTGTAACCGATATGCTTGTGAGTATCGATATTTTGTGTATTACAATACAAAAATGTTTTCATACGATACCACCAAGGAGTAAATAATTAACTCCCAAACAGACCAAAGTAATATCATTTGAAAGCATTTTTTAAGGTTTGCAAATATATAAATATATGTATAAATCAATAATAAGAACATACATAAATGGCAAATTTGTTTTTGTTAAAATAATAAACTCTAAATTATTTACAAAAAACAAAATAATTATTAATAGTAGAACGAACATCACAAAACTAATATAGTGTATGTAGTAGTAATTAAAGTAAATAAAAATATAAAATTTGTTCAAATTGTATTCATGTATGTTTGTTTTGTTTTTTAAACCCCAAAATTATAATTAATTAAACAAAAAAAACATATATGGCATAAAACTGCTTAAAACAATTACTACCATTTTCTTATAGAATTTCCAAAAAATAAATATTTCATTAAAATTTTATAATTTTTGTCAAGATTTAAGAAAAAAATTCTAAACTTAAAATGAATTATATTATTCGTAAAAGATTCTGAAAATGGTTTAAAAGCAAAACCTACAGATTAAAATATTCTTATTCTTAGGAATCTATAAAAAAATTAAAAACAATTATTTATATATAAATTATATAAAAGGACTATTTACAATTAAAAGTATTAAAAAAATACTTTACTAACTAAACAAAAACACAAAAAATAAATAAAAAAAAACTTATCGTTGTGGTTTGCCATTTAGAGATATTTATAGGGATGATGATTGCTTAATTCAACCGGCGTTATTGGTATGCTGGAAGCATTGTTAACATGGCCGTTGCCATTTAAGTACAAATTATTATTTTTATTCAAGTGCTGTAATTGTTCTTCAATTAGAGAATTTTCTGCTTCGGTATGTTTGTCTTTTAAGGTGGCGATAGTGGGTGAGACGGGAGATAGAGGTGTTGGTGATTGAGGTTTAAGTGGTTGTTGTGTTGTCGATGATGTTGAGGATGTTAAGGCATCATTTGAGTTACTACGACTTTGTGGTAGTTGTGGTGATCGTACACGAGGATAATCATCGCTTGAGGGATTGGCATAACCATGAGTTATCATCATATGGCCCAAATTAACTTCAACACCTGTAAAATTTTTTTTAGATATTATTAGGTTCGAATAATTTTATCATTCAAAGTTGTATATTTTATTAAATTATTTCAGTTTTTATTACCCTCTTGAATCTCATAAATTTCCACACCCGGTATGGGTGAACCTTCACGGGCAGCAGTATTACCGGTAATCGATTTGACACGATCTTTGTAGGTAACAACACGAGCTATTAATTTCTTCCAGCGAGCCACTGCAAAGTTTTAAAGAAAATTTTTTTATTCAATTATGTAAATAAATCTTCGAGCTTTAAGCGGAATTTGATACAATATTTTGCAAATACCTTGAGTATATTCTTCAAATGCTTCAATAGATAGTTGATCCCAAGTTTCGGGATCATTTTGTAAAGTTGATTTAACATTTGCCAAAAAACATTCAACAGCTTGGAATCTGAAAAGGATATAAAATTTGGATTATTACTAGTTAAGTTGTAGTTCAGTTCTAGTTCAGTTCTAGTTCAGTTCTAGTTCAGTTCTAGTTCAGTTCTAGTTCAGTTCTAGTTCAGTTCTAGTTCAGTTCTAGTTCAGTTTTAGTTCAGTTTTAGTTCAGTTCTAGTTCAGTTCTAGTTCAGTTCTAGTTCAGTTCTAGTTCTGTTCTAGTTCTGTTCTAGTTCTGTTCTAGTTCTGTTCTAGTTCTGTTCTAGTTCTGTTCTAGTTCTGTTCTAGTTCTGTTCTAGTTCTGTTCTAGTTCTGTTCTAGTTCTGTTCTAGTTCTGTTCTAGTTCTGTTCTAGTTCTGTTCTAGTTCTGTTCTAGTTCTGTTCTAGTTCTGTTCTAGTTCTGTTCTGTTCTAGTTCTGTTCTAGTTCTGTTCTAGTTCTGTTCTAGTTCTGTTCTAGTTCTGTTCTAGTTCTGTTCTAGTTCTGTTCTAGTTCTGTTCTAGTTCTGTCTGTTCTAGTTCTGTTCTAGTTCTGTTCTAGTTCTGTTCTGTTCTAGTTCTGTTCTAGTTCTGTTCTAGTTCTGTTCTAGTTCTGTTCTAGTTCTGTTCTAGTTCTGTTCTAGTTCTGTTCTAGTTCTGTTCTAGTTCTGTTCTAGTTCTGTTCTAGTTCTGTTCTAGTTCTGTTCTAGTTCTGTTCTAGTTCTGTTCTAGTTCTGTTCTGTTCTAGTTCTGTTCTAGTTCTGTTCTAGTTCTGTTCTAGTTCTGTTCTAGTTCTGTTCTAGTTCTGTTCTAGTTCTGTTCTAGTTCTGTTCTAGTTCTGTTCTAGTTCTGTTCTAGTTCTGTTCTAGTTCTGTTCTAGTTCTGTTCTAGTTCTGTTCTGTTCTAGTTCTGTTCTAGTTCTGTTCTAGTTCTGTTCTAGTTCTGTTCTAGTTCTCTTCTAGTTCTCTTCTAGTTCTGTTCTAGTTCTGTTCTAGTTCTGTTCTAGTTCTGTTCTAGTTCTGTTCTAGTTCTGTTCTAGTTCTAGCTCTGTTCTAGTTCTGTTCTAGTTCTGTTCTAGTTCTGTTCTAGGTCTGTTCTAGTTCTGTTCTAGTTCTGTTCTAGTTCTGTTCTAGTTCTGTTCTAGTTCTGTTCTAGTTCTGTTCTAGTTCTGTTCTAGTTCTGTTCTAGTTCTGTTCTAGTTCTGTTCTAGTTCTGTTCTAGTTCTGTTCTAGTTCAGTTCTAGTTCTGTTCTAGTTCTGTTCTAGTTCTGTTCTAGTTCTGTTCTAGTTTCTAGTTCTGTTCTAGTTCTGTTCTAGTTCTGTTCTAGTTCTGTTCTAGTTCTGTTCTAGTTCTGTTCTAGTTCTGTTCTAGTTCTGTTCTAGTTCTGTTCAGTTCTGTTCTAGTTCTGTTCTAGTTCTGTTCTAGTTCTGTTCTAGTTCTGTTCTGTTCTGTTCTGTTCTGTTCTGTTCTGTTCTGTTCTGTTCTAGTTCTGTTCTGTTCTAGTTCTGTTCTAGTTCTGTTCTAGTTCTGTTCTAGTTCTGTTCTAGTTCTGTTCTAGTTCTGTTCTAGTTCTGTTCTGTTCTAGTTCTGTTCTAGTTCTGTTCTAGTTCTGTTCTAGTTCTGTTCTAGTTCTGTTCTAGTTCTGTTCTGTTCTAGTTCTGTTCTAGTTCTGTTCTAGTTCTGTTCTAGTTCTGTTCTAGTTCTGTTCTAGTTCTGTTCTAGTTCTGTTCTAGTTCTGTTCTAGTTCTGTTCTAGTTCTGTTCTAGTTCTGTTCTAGTTCTGTTCTAGTTCTGTTCTAGTTCTGTTCTAGTTCTGTTCTAGTTCTGTTCTAGTTCTGTTCTAGTTCTGTTCTGTTCTAGTTCTGTTCTAGTTCTGTTCTAGTTCTGTTCTAGTTATGTTCTAGTTCTGTTCTAGTTCTGTTCTAGTTCTGTTCTGTTCTAGTTCTGTTCTAGTTCTGTTCTAGTTCTGTTCTAGTTCTGTTCTAGTTCTGTTCTAGTTCTCTTCTAGTTCTCTTCTAGTTCTCTTCTAGTTCTGTTCTAGTTCTGTTCTAGTTCTGTTCTAGTTCTGTTCTAGTTCTATTCTAGCTCTGTTCTAGTTCTGTTCTAGTTCTGTTCTAGTTCTGTTCTAGGTCTGTTCTAGTTCTGTTCTAGTTCTGTTCTAGTTCTGTTCTAGTTCTGTTCTAGTTCTGTTCTAGTTCTGTTCTAGTTCTGTTCTAGTTCTGTTCTAGTTCTGTTCTAGTTCTGTTCTAGTTCTGATCTAGTTCTGTTCTGGTTCTAAAACTCCACTTTCCGCCCAACTTACCTTAAAGTTAGAAAATCAGTACGCAATTCAAAAATTTCATGAGGTAGCACATATTCACTATCACCATAATCGACAAAGTATAAATCTAATACAACTTCATTTGGATTATATTGATTGGGTAGAATACCCACAACTTCAGCTCTATACCATTTATTGTCATGTTTAAAAACAGTTGCAACGATTTGACCCAAATACGGTTCTTGTATCTGATGCATGGCACGATTTTCCGCAACACTATAATAATCTGTCATATTGGCGACCAAATCATCTAATTTTTTAGTTTGTGGACCAATCAATTGAACCCAAAATTTGGCAGGTGAGGCAATAGCTGAAACATAAACTTCCATGGGTTTTTCATCATTCTTAGCGGCCATTAGTTTCTCGCGTGGTGGCAAATGTGAGCTGAGTGAAGTTTGTGAGGAATACATGCTAGAGTTAACACTATTGGTGGGCGAACGGCGAGGTTCACGTTTTTGTTCAGCCTCTTCGACTGCCTTTCTGAGCAATTCATCTTCTTCGATTTTATCCTCGATAAGTTTACGAGCAATATTAACTTGTTGACGATTACCGGTGATAGTGATACGTCTGCTATTGGCGCTGCGTACACCAGCATCGATGGAAACTTTTGCCAAAGAAATGCGACAAATCTCCTGCATGGCCTCACCACAACGACCCATTATTTTGCCGCAAACACTTTGGGGTACATAGATTTCCTCTTTAACTATGGGTGCCCGTTCAATTTCTTTTAGTATTAAGGCACGAGCTTCTTTAACATTATCGGGATAGCCGGTTATTTCACAAATTTTATTTGCATCATCTTTATCTCTGAAAGGAACAAAGTGAAAAATGTATAATTTACAGTTTTTGAATACTATTAGAAGTTATTTGTTTCTTTATACCGAAAATGTATTTTAGTTAACGTTTTATCCTCTATAGACTTTAAGTTAGCTCCCTGTCTACCCGCCAATAGGGGAACATGTTCATTACCAATTTTCAATTCAATTTTAACTTCCTTTGGTAATTGTTGCTGCACTTGTTTTTGTGGCTTTGATCCCTGCTTAACTTTTACTACTGGTTTGTCATTTTGTTGCTGTTGATCATCTTCATCATCATCTTTAGTCTTAAAGTAGGCATATAACATGGCTCCACCGAGAGTACATAAACCAAAGCCCAATATTAATTTATATGTGGGAGTTTGTGAAAGTGCTGTGTGGCGAAACATTTTGAGTAATTTTGATTTTTAATTTTCACACGCTTAGATAATAGTCTGAAAATAAAAGAAATTATAGAAATTTTATTTTTAAAATATTAAAAAAATAGAAACAAATAAATTATAACTTAAACTAGCAGCAAATAGTATAGAAAGTGTATGTGCAACAATAGTCATTGGCTCATTTATGTCATAACATTTAGCAAATAAAGAAAATATTTAAAATTAAACAATCATTATATTCATATACAGTGAATCAATTAAGTAATTTGCCTATGTAAAATTTTATAAATTTTAAGAAAAAACTTTATCTGAACAATTATTTTTAGCAAAATAAAGCAATTTGTTTGTTGTACTTTTTAAAGAATATCTTATATTTTAATTTTCTACCATAAAAAGTAAAATCGTGATATTAATTAACAAGATTTTTGATAAAATGTGAACGTATTGTTAATTTTTAAGGTCAATAAAGTATTTTGCTTTTTTAGGTTTTTTGTTCATTTTTTAATATTGCTGCATTATTTTATAAAATTTAATATTTTTATTACTCCTATGTATTCGAATAACATTTTTTAGATATTTTAGTAGTGGAACGATCAAGTTTAGACATTTCTTAACCGATTTATATCCTATATACCTATAAGAATTTTTCAATATTTGACTTAACATGAAATCTATCGTTTCTTTGATTTAATTTCGAGAATAATAAGTAATTTTGAATTGGATACATGATATATTAGGAAATCAATGGATTTGGACCTAGAAAAAAATGTTAGTGGGGTATAAATCTATAGATTATAACAAAAATAATCTGGGTTTTTGGTCATATTGTATTGACAAACAAAAACTACATTACGGAAACCCCATCTATTTGGGGAGTACTGTGTGAATTTCATTTAGAATTGTATAATATTGATTCTTGTTCAATAAAGCAAACACTAAGTACCATCCTAGCCACTCTAAGTATGGGGATATCACCGTATACCACTATAGAACTATTACATGCTAGAATCTTGATATTCTACCTCATATTTTGAATGTATTATTTTATGAATAAAATACAGTAAAATACTATCCAAGTTATTCTTGATTTTGGTTCTAACTATATATAAGTGTATGTATTAGTTGAAAAATATTGCTTTTGTGGATCTTAGGTGATGAGAACCGCCTCTATTTGTAAATATCTAAATTAAGTATTTTTCCCGAACCACACGATAGTTCACTTTATATTGTTTCCAAGCAACTTAAGGTCTGTTTAGAGGTCTAAATTTAAACATAGTGTTCTTTTAGGTTCGTATATGGACTTTGGAGAAGAAAAATGAGGACTTCAATGGTTTTTGCTTTCGCTCTCCTTTGGCAGTTAAAGATTTTGAAAGACAACTCAGTGCGTTTTTTTAATAATTCTTTGTGTTATTTCATCAATTTCTATATTTTATATTTTTTTAATGATTGATTAAACATCTCATAATTGCATTTCATTGATTTACACTTGTTCTAAAAATCGAAACTAATTTTTTATATTGGAATTGCCTCATTATTTCCCTTTAAACATTTTTGACGCAAATAACTACACAGTTTCACACAATGAGGATATCGAGGGACTATATTCAATAGTCTCTATCTAAAATAATACAAGTTTTCAGGAGAGCAAAAAAACTTTTTATTTTATTTTGCAACAGAAAATTATCCAAAGGAATCGAGTTTGAAGCAATTTTTGGATAAGATAGAGAGTTTTGCATTCAGAATTTTTCTTTTTTTAAGATAGAGAAATTTAAAAAATGCTATAAAATTGCCAAAAAATATTTTTTTTCTTTGAAATTTATATCACTGATGCGTGATAGTTTGCTGAATATTTTGCCATCAAAATCTCATTTTCATAAAAATGACAGATAGCGACTATTGAATATAGTCCCTCGATATGATTTTTGAAAATTACAATTGAAAAATACTTAACACGTGTCCTTTTAACAATAAAACAATAAATTCCAAAAAGCAATTAAAAAATTATTTGAAAACCCAACGAAATTAACTGGAATTTTCAATATGCAAATTACTTTATTGATGTGCAAATTATGATGAAAAATAATAAAATGCAACAACAAATGCACCAAAATTTTTATTTTAACATTTTTTTCTTGGTTTTCCCATTCTACACAATCTCTATTTTCAATTGGAAACCATAAATTTACTCTTTACCTGTTTTATGGAATTTTATTTATGAACAAAAAACAAAATTCTCTTAAAAAAAGATAGGCAAAAAACTTAGTTGATTCACTGTACATAGATAGGTATAATATTTATAGTCAAAGCACGTGATGATGACGAAATTCAATGGCATCATTTCTTTATAGACGCAGAGAAATGTTTTAGAATTCAAGTGATTGGAAAACAAATAATAAAAATGTTGCTAAATTAGTAAGTGTACATAAATTTTTTCACTAGTGTACCCGAGGTACTTCGCTACCCTAGCCGAAATTTACTAAGTTTCAGTTTTTTAGATCTTCTGACCGAATTTTCAGTTCGGTCAGAGGATCTTTCAGAAGTACTTTCAGAAGAAAGTAAAAGTACCAAAAACGACCTTAATACTTATTCTCTTTTAATCTTGGCAGCGTCTGTTTAATTTGTATATTCAATATTCTAACAGTTTCATTTTAACAAATGCAAAGTTACCAAAGATTTAGATAGATTCTCACTAGATCAGGACCTACCATATTACATTTTACGATCAGTAAGTATCATGTATGTTTAATATCATGTGTTTTGGTTTAATATTATTGGAGATTAAACCAAAACAAAAGGGCGAACTTACGATTTTTTACCCAGAGACCCAAGTATATTTATACCCTACACCACTTTAGTGGGGAGGGTATATTGGGTTTGTGCTTATGTTTGTAACGCATAATAATAATGGTCCTATACCCACCTTAAAATATACCAATCGGAATCCTTTTCTGAGTCGATTTAGCTATGTCCGTCCGTTTGTCCGTCCATGTAAACCTTGTAATCAAACTACAGGTCGCAATTTTGAAGATAATGAAATTTGGTACATGATCTTCTTTTGTCCCAGGAACGAAGCCTATTGAAAATGGTTAAGATCGGTCCATTATTTCATCTAGCCCCCATACAACTGAACCCCGGAAGAGGGCTTGTAAACCTTGTAATCAAACTACAGGTCGCAATTTTGAAGATAATTCAATTACATTTGGTAGATGATCTTCGGTTGTCCCAGGGACGAAGCCCATTGAAAATGGTTAAGATCGGTTCATTATTTCACCTAGCCCCCATATAACTGAACCCCCGAATAGGGCTTGTAAACCTTGTAATCAAACTACAGGTCGCAATTTTGGAGATAATTCAATGAAATTTGGTACATGATCTTCTATGGTACCGGAAACGAAACGTTTTGAAAATGGTTAACATCGGTCCATTATTTCACTTAGCCCCCATACAACTGAACCCGCCGAATAGGCCTTTTAATTAATTATGTTTAATATACTCCTATCTCGACAAAAAGCGGTAAAACCAACTTCTATATTAGCCTTAATAACCCTCATGAATTTTATAATTATAAGGCCTCATTTGACCTAGCCCCTATAAAAAGCCCCCTTCAAAATTTGACTTAAATGCCACAATTTTATTCCAGAATAAATGGCTTAAGTATATCTGAGACAAGGTAAAATTCAACTTAAATGCTTCATTATGAAAACTAAATCACATTTTATTTTTGTTACAGGTGTAGGTATTATATGGTCGGCCTCGCCCGACTACAATTTCTTACTTGTTTTCTATTACATCAGGTTTTCAATATATCGAGTCATAAAAGTTCTAAATAACTCAGTTTATTACCATATCTGTGAGATTATAACAGTCCAGATTCGGATTTAGGCTCAATCCATTAGAGAACTACACATTGGGCTTTATGTTTCGATTTGTTCAAATATTGTTGCAATAATAAAGAAAAGTTAAGGATTAAAAATGCACATCAAGAAAATAATAGAGTAAAGATAAAAATTCTGAATAATGATCTATAATTTAATAAAATAGCAAATTGCTCAGATCAGCGCTCGATATATTTTTTAGTATATAATGGAATAAATCACTTAAAGATTGATTTTATATCTAGATCTTCGACATCTTACTGGTGTACTGTTAATCAAAACATTATATGGATTATGGCAATATAGCCGCAGTTGTTTAGACGATGAGCAAGAATAATCCGTTCAACACTTGTATATGTTAGTCCCTCTCTATAAGAGGGTAAATGAGCCTCTTAAGATCTATACTCAAAATTTGTTGGAAGTACCGGTTTGTCTCAATATATAACCTAACCTGTTTCAAAGCTGTAATCGAGCAGTGACGAGTAATCACGTATACCAAAGTTCAGAGACTTCTCCCAAGCAATCTAAGTAATTAGTAATCTGTTTGCTTTAGGGTTGAATTTTGGCCTTCAATAACATACAAGTCGTTATACTGTTTCAGCTTTGATTTTTACCGTCACGGTATCTTTCCGAGGTTATATCGAGAAAGTGACATATTTAAAGATTTTAACTTTTTCAATCCTATTTAGATAATTCATCTACGGATACCTAAACAAAGCAGAATTTCAGTACCTTAAATTCTGTCTGACTATTGTCCAGATTTCTAAGATCTCGACTCGGAATAAGAAAAGGTGTAAAAATCCAGTTAATCATACCTGAAATGTCGGAATCAGTTCTGCATGTCTAGTAGACATTGAGTTCCTTAATTACAACTATAACTAATCCTCTGGTAAAGAGCAGGCTTGGGGAGTAATGACTACATTTGAAGTAATTGTAATTGAAGCTTTAACAACTACTATTACTTGTAATTGAAGTTTTGCCATTTACAATTAGTTGTAATTGATGTTTTAATAATTAGAATTACTTGTAATGGTAATGGTTACATATTATTTGTAATTAGTAATACCTTAATTACAATTACAAGTAATTTTAATTGGATACTTCAATTACAATTACAAGTAATTGTAATTCTTTATTGGTCAGTTACACATTACAAGTAATTGTAAAAAACTTCAATTACAAGTAATTGTAATTGGTTAATGCTCAATTATACATTACAAGTAGTTGTAATCGACCCTGTATTGAAATACTCTGTGTAATCATTATCCCCATGCCTGGTAAAGAGTACTAACTCTGCATTTGTAGTGTTTGCATTAAGGCTTTTATTTTTGCCTTGGTTGTGGTGTCTCTCTCTAATTGTGGAGAGAAACTATATCTTAATGTGTATCACAAAGTCGTCCACACAACCAATTATCATTTTATTTTTAAATTAAAATAAATTCTAAAATATCTTCCAATTGAACCCTAAGTTAAGTCTCTTAATCCTCTCTTTCGATTGAGTTGATAATTCTGATAAAAAGCATTGAAATTCTCCACTTCACCCGGAAATCGTGAATAAGTCTCTAATTTCCTCCATATAATGACCAAGACCTTATGTACCATATTCTTCACGAATTTATCGTTACTAAGGAGATGCTTATCAATATTATTCCTAAGATAAATTTCTATTAGTCATTCCAGTATCTTCAATAGAAATTTATTCTCTGATAGGTCTAACATTTGATTATTCTCTGATAGGACTAACATTTGATCTATCGAATGCGATCATTTAAAAAAGAAAATTTATGACAAATATGTATTTTCGATCACGAAAGTGGTAATTTAACAGATTCAAAACCCATACAAAAATATTAATAATCACGAAATGGACTGGGGGATAACTTTTTTTCGAAATTGTAGCGATATTTTTATACCCTACGCCACTTTAGTGGGAAGGGTATTATGTGTTTGTGCTGATGTTTGTAACGCATTAGTACTATACCCACCTTAAAGTATACCGATCGACTCAGAATCACATGTAAACGTTGTTATCAAAGTACAGGTCGCAATTTTCAAGATAATTTGATGAAATTTGGAATACGCGTTTGGACGATGACTATTGAAAATGGTTAAAATCGGTCCATTATTTCACCTAGCCCCCATACAACTGAACCCCCCGAAAAGGGCTTTTGTGCTCATAATTATGTATTATATAAATGTATCCCGATGAAAGTTTTATACAAGCCTTGATGATCTTGCCGAATTTCGAAATGATCGGACTTCATTTGACCCTAGCCCCCATACAAAGCCCCCTTCAGAAAGTGACTTGAATATCCGAAATTTACTTATTAACACCGTTATTGCAATGAAATTTAGCACAGACATATAGTATATAAATACAAATCTATCCAGCCCATTTTATCGGGATCGGTCCACATTTGCTCCTATCCCCCATATAAAGCCTCTTTTAGAAAATAAGTTTTTCGTCAATAAATTGCTTAAATAAAGCGGAATCAAGGTAATATTCAAGATAAATGCTTTGTTATGAAAAATAAATTCCATTTAATATTCATCACTGGTGTAGGGTATCATATGGTCGGCCACGCCCGACTATACTTTTTTACTTGTTACTTATAAGAATACTGTAAAATTTTACTTTAATGGACACAACAGCAGAGTGGAATGCATTTTCGGGACCGCTACGGCTTCTTATCAGCAATCTTATACTACCATATGCAATGTTACTTGTAGACATCATCTATTTAACTCACAAGTTTTGAAGAAATGGAATATGGGAATTGCGAGAAAGTCGTTATTTCAATTTCATTCTACTTTCGAGCGGGACTCGAACTCGAACCACAGTACGAAAAAATCAAATAAACCTGATGATAATTAGGGTTCTATAAATCGACTTTCGAATAATCGAACAATCGACTTTTTGTCGAAAAAAGTCGAAGTCGACTATTTTGTTCCAAAAAAGTCGATAACTCGACTATGGTCTGTGAAAAAAGTCGAAAAGTCGACTTTGTTAATAAAAGTCGAAAAGTCTGAAAGTCGAAAAAAGTCGATAAGTCGAAAAAAGTCGAAGAAAGTCGAAAAAAGTCGAAAAGTCGGAAAAAGTCGAAAACTCGAAAATTGTAAAAAATGTCAAAAATAGTCGAAAATCTTAAAAAAAGTGGAAAAAAGTCAAAAACTCTACAATAGTCGGAAAAACTCAAAAAAAGTCAAAAAATAGTCGAAAAAAAGTCGAAAGAAGTCGAAGAAAGTTGAAAAGTCGGAAATAGTCGAAAAAAGTCGAAAAGTCGGAAAAAGTCGAAAACTCGAAAATTGTAGAAAAAAGTCAAAAATAGTCGAAAATCTTAAAAAAAGTGGAAAAAAGTCAAAAACTCTACAATAGTCGGAAAAACTCGAAAAAAGTCAAAAAATAGTCGAAAAAAAGTCGAAAGAAGTCGAAAATAGTCAAAAAGTCGAAAAAATCGAAAAGTCGAAAAAAGTCGGAAAAAGTCGAAAAAAGTCAAAAAGTCGAAAAGTCGACTATTTATAAAATACTTAAAGTCGAAAAGTCTAAAATTCGACTTTTAATTAAATCAAAAAAGTCGAAAAGTTGAAAAATCGACTTTTCATAAAATGCAAAAAGTCGAGAAGTCGAAAAGTCGACTTTTAACTAAATGAAAAAAGTCGAAAAGTCGACTTTTCGTTTCAACTATAGAACCCTAATGATAATTAATGTTATGTTTATTTTTTCCATTTTTTCAGTGCAGCCAAACTTGCTGTGATGCTAATTTATTAACAGATACATTTTCAGTGTAGCTATTTTTAAAGAAAAATAAAAATCTTAGAATTTGTATACTATTAATATATTTTTTTTTGTTGAAAATAATTGTCAGTAATTTTAAAACAATATACTAATTCATATTTAATGAAACTTGTTTGTTTTTTTTTTTCTTGTTCTCTTTTTAAGATCATAAATCATCTGTGTGGATGCACTTGAAAAGGTTTTTAAATATGGCCAAATATAAATAAGTAGATTTTGCAACAAGTTGTAGAAAAGAAACACATTTTGTAAGAAATAATAAATTTCTTTTAAAACGAAATTACATCAAATATGCATAGACATCTAAATTTTGTATATTTGTGCGACGAAAAAAAAAAAAAAAATACGAGTAGAAGTCAAAATATAAAAAAAAAAAAATGAAATACACAAATTTTATATAGCGATGATGCCATCACTTCGAACTACAATATTTATTGTATATGAAACAGCAATAAAAGGTAAGCAATCATAAATAATTTATTCTAACTTTAAGAAAATTAACTAACTACGTAGAGTAAGCGTAAAATTTTGAGAATGGTTTTAAAACACAGAAACTGTCAAAAACTCGGTTATTACTTAAAATAAAAAAAAATAAAAAATTATTGTTTAATTTATTACAAAATTTTATAAATTTCTTTTCCTAAACTCTTCTTTAACAAAAATCCTTAAACTTTCGTCGAAACCCACCTGTATTTAATTTATACTACATATTTGTTTTAATATTTCAGCTTAAACTCTTAATAAATTGCGTGTTATTGATAACTTCAGTATTGTTTGTGTACTGAACCCTATCAATAATACATTTTATTTGATATGAATTATGTACTTCCCACTGAGCCCCCACCCATTAACAAAATTATCATTGAAATTGAACTTGAAACTTTGTAGGAAAATAAGAAATATTTCTAAAATGTGACTAGCAGTTTATTTTAACAAAAAATTCTTGTCCCCCTTCCTAAAAAAAATATAGATATTTTTTGTTAAAATTCCAATTGATGAAGGTCATGTACAGTATTATTAAATGAAATAGCATTTCTTACTAAAGAAAAATTAAAAATAAAATACTTTTTAAAAAAAGATTAAAAAAACCAAATACTGCTACAAAATTTTTTTTTAGATAAAGTTGAAGGTCTTATACAAATATATTAGAATTGTATAAAAAAACTTTTTGAATATATAAATGATTTTTAGGAAAGCCATAAACTTGTATAATTTTGATTATTTATAAACAAAAATCATTATTTACTTTTAGTTTGTTAATAATTTTTTCTTATATTTATTAATCATTATAATTGAAACACCGGGAGAAATATTTACTATTTCCTTTTAGTTAATTATGTTATAACTTTAATAATTTATTTTAAATTAATTTTTCTTTCGTCCAAATTATTTGCCAGTTTTAACTAAACTGTAAAATTTTATTTAATTAACTTCTAATAACTATGGAAATTTGTAATATGAGTTTTATTTGTGGTTTCATTTAGCTTTCTAAAATTTACACTATAATATTAAGAATATGTATTTGCGGTTAATCACATTATCGTTTGAAATATATGCAAATATATTAAAAGTATTTATTGATTATATTACTACAATTATAAATGTTGGTATTTCTATAAATTAAGTGATTTAATAATAATCTTTCAAAATCGAAACTAATATATTGCTTATACAGCGGATCCAAGGTATAAAGTTGCATTTACAAGCTTTTAACAAATTAAGGCCCGTTATTTCAACCTCCGGTTATCGTTTAATCGGTAGATATTCTGCCGATTAAAAATATTTTTGTATGAAAACTTGTCAATATATAGTTTCGATAATATATAACCAGACATTGAGAAAATGGTGATAAATGTAATATTTTTTAACATAAATCAACAACTTTTAATGAATTTTCGAAATTTCCGCTTTCAATTTTAATTTTCGGTAAAATCCCACCATAATGACGCTAGGTCAAAGGTCAAACTTTGAAACTTATAATAAACGTTTGCTTTTATATACAAATATGTGTTATAGAGAACCTTTTTAGAAATATGTTTATTAAAAATTGAAATCTATGTAGAAATTGTCTTAGAAATCTAAAAATGTTGATACAAGGTTAAAGGTCAAATTTTGAAAGTTATAGTAAAAGTTTGCTTCAATATACAAATATGAGTTACAGAGTACTTTTTTTTAAATTATGTTTATTAAAAAACTGAAATCCATGTAGAAATTGTATTAGAAATTTAACAATTTTGATGCAAGGTCAAGGGTCAAATTTTGAAAATTATAATAACCGGTTGCTTCAATATACAAATTTAACAACCATTTTTAAAATATGTTAAAAAACTGAAATCCTTGTAAAAATTGTCTTATTTTTTTAAAACCATACTGGTACTTATCTTCACATTATGATCATTGCAATCGTTGACAGTTACCTCAATATGAGTTCTAAATATTGCTAGAGTTAAAATTTTGAAATATTTTAAACAAATTCTAAAAAATTGTTTTTGTTTTGACTAAAATTTATTTTACAATAGATTGCTACTGATTTTCTTATTGGGATCATTCCGAATGGAATATATTTAAAATCAAACTCAGTCAGGATAATTATGATAATTTCAAAATATCGCTAGAGTTTAAATTTTGAAATATTAGAGCAATACTTATTTAGTTATATATATAAATACTGATCAGGATTATTTCTATTGGAATATGTTAAGAAAACATCAATATTGGTATAGAAATTACTTATAAGTTTGATCAACTTCTCAATAGGATAATTCTTAACATTCTTTATCTTCACACTCGTTATCGATCAAAATAGGGTTAAAACCAAAATCAGTGAAGAAATTGTCTTAGTTTTTGAAAACCATGCTAAAGATTATCGAATTCTTTACATAAATATTACTAAAACCAAAATTAGCGAATAAAATATTTACAAGTTTTTCGGACGAATTTAAATAAATTTATTTATATCGCCGCAAATTTATACTGATCTTCCCATTAGGATCACTACAACCGAAATTATGTTTAAATTTAAAATTTATTTTATCCACTGTTTCAATATCTCAAAGGGAACTGAATGTATGAAAATTACTCAATATTGGTAGTATAGGGTTATAACTTTTATGCAATTTTTGAAAATTTCAAATCGGCTCTATCCATTTTACACTGAAAAAAATCCTTGCCTAATATATACGAAAAATGTCGTACATTGTACGAATCATTCGTTGTTTCGCACCACGAAATTCTTTCGTAATATATACGAAATTGTACGAAATATTTTAGTATAATGCAAAATAATCTTGAAGAAATTAATTTACATAAATTGAAAACAGAGAATTTTAAATAAATATGGTAAAATTTACAAAATATTAATTTATGCAAACTTTTTTGTTCATTTTAAAATAATTTTTCTAATTTTAGTTAAAAATTATTCTCCACACGAATTTTTAAAATTTTTTATGAAAATAATTTGTGAATTATAATATACTTTTTTTTAAATTTTGTAAAAATGTTGTAGTTTTATTTAATGATAATATAATTAATATCATTATGTTTAATTTCGCTAAAATTTAAGAAAAAAATATTACGAAAGGTTTTCGTACTTTCGTAAAAATAGAAAAGGGTTTTATTAAAGAATATTTCGTATTATACAAGAAATTTTTGTAAATATTACGATAATATTACGAAAATAGAAGTTACGAAATTTTTTTTCGTAATGTTGAGCATGGATTTTTTTCAGTGTAGTATATAAAAGTACGTTGAAAAAGTTTAGCACTTTTTCTCGAGCGTTATAAAAGATTCCGCGGCAAATTAGTTAAAGATTTCGATATTTACTCCAAACATTTTAAATTTATTACTAAAAAATCGGATATTTTTGTTGTAAACAAAATAATCCAGGCCTAATACATACCAAAAAATGTCGTATATTGTACGAATCTTTCGTTGTTTCGCACCACGAAATTGTTTCGTAATATATACGAAATCTTATGAAATATTTTAGTATAATGCAAAATATTCTTAGAAAAATTAAATTACATAAATTATAAAATGTAAATTTTAAATAAATATGATAGAATTTACGAATAATTAATTTATGTAAATTTTATTTTTGTTCATTTTAAAATAATTTTTCTAATTTTAGTTAACAAATTATCATCAAGTTTTCCCTTTTTTATGAAAATAATTCGTGAATTATATTACACTTTTTCTTAAATTTTATAAAAAATGTTGTAGTTTTTTTTTTATGATAATGCAATTAATATCATTATGTTAAATTACGCTTAAATTTATGAAAAAGATTTTAAAAAAGGTTTTCGTACTATGGTAAAATTAGAAAAGCGTTTTATGAAATAATATTTCGTATTATATACGAAATTTTTGTAAATATTACGAAAAAAGTAGTTAAAATTTTGCATAGATTATTTTCAGTGTAGAAAAGAACTCAAAATTTTGATAAAGATATGTTTGTGAACAGTTTTAGAAAATCGATTTGCCGCGAAAGATTTTTACACCAAAATTACCTAAGAAATATGTTTTTTTTATTAGAACACTACTGGCCTAATTTTGGATCTAACTCTAATATACATATTTTATTTCCTTATTACATTTTAAGATGATCTAGCCATGTCCGTCCGCACGATATTATTCTATATTTAAAATATCGGTCAACGTCAAATTTTATGAAGATCGGTTCATAATTGACCAACTCTTCTTACAAAAAATCAGTTTGTCAATAAATCGTTCAAAAGTTAAAACAATAAAGAAATTTCATTTCATATATCAAATATGCCGATCTACTCTTAGGCCCGATATTTGAAAGTCCGTTTAACCTGTAGATATTAAGCCGGTTAAAAAAATAATTTTTGTTTCAAAACTGTCAATTTAACTTTATGATAAATTATAACCAGACATTTAGTGCAATTTAACATTTAACATGCTTTGTTTAAAAAAATTTAAATCACATTAACTTAATTAAGACTCTTACCAATTAATTGTTTAACTAATCCAAAAATTTCAGAGCGTATTTTCTTTTATTATAATTCCAAAGTGCGTGCACACATTTCGCTTTAATCTAGTGCAATAATTATTTCACTTTTCATTTAAAACAAGACACAGGGCACTATTGTTCAAATAAGAACATTAAGAAAACACTATAAACATAAAAGAAAACAAAAAAGACATGTTTTTATTTAAATTAAAAATAATAGCAGACTGTTTGGTTTGTACATTAGAAAATGGAAAAAAAAAACTATTTAAGCATGACGCGGAAATACTAATGAAAACCGAAAAATACAAATATTTCCAAACACAACTTGAAAGGAAAAACAGTTAAAAAACAACATTGAAAAAATAAATAAATAATTAAATACACATGGTTCTAAATACGATTAAAACGCACACGTAAAGCAAGCGAAAAACATTTGAAAAATAACGTTAAATAAATAAAATTACTTGAATGTTTATAAGCCGACCTTGATAATGAAATAAATGAAAAATGCCTTTTTTTGTGGCAAGAAAAACACACCAACCAAAACCGCACAATTTTGAAAAATTCGTAAATGAATAATATCAAATTAAATCACACAAAAGTGATTTGTATTTTTGGTTTATTTTCTTTTAATTTTTGCTGATTTTCACGAAACGCGTTATTTATTTTTTAAGAAAATTATATAAAAAGTAAAACCGTTTCGGAACGATGATTAATGAATGGCAAATATAACGTTTGATTACGTATATCCGTTTATCGAAAAATGTATTAAAAAAAACACTTAATATTCTTTTCGAATTTTTAATTATTTTCATACATTTATTATTATTTTTTTTTTGTAACAATCACATAAATTTTTTATAAAATTTTGTTTAAATTTTAATTTTTATTATTTTTTTCCCAATTTAAAATTTTCTCGTTTTTATAGCCATATATTTGTTGTCGTCGTGTCTACAATTAAATATTAACTGAACTCTTTTTGCTTGTTCTCTAAACTAAACTAACAAGTGTGTCTGTTGCATGTTAGGGTTCTCGTGTAAAGAAAATTTTGTTGTTGAGTGATATAATTTTAAAAATTAATATGAAGAATTTTAGATTCACATTTTTTCCTATTAGATTTTTTACACACTACCTTCTATTGGACCGAAATTAAATATTGAATAGTTCGCCTAACATGAAAGGTGGATTTCGGACTTGTAAACTTAGGAGATAGAATCCTATTCGTTCGTTGATAGGAGGTGACTACTGTTGAGATGGCAACTTCACCGATCATCAGCAATCAGTACTTGTGTACCATCTTGACTGGACATTTCCCCGAAGTTTTACTAACTTAACGATCATCCACTGAATAATAGACAAATACCAAGAGTTAAGCAGACTGTCGAGAGTTTTAACGTGAGCACCTGCCTTGACGGCCTTATCTCACGGTGGTCTTTTTCATCCACTGGGTAGACTTGAGAACGGTCTACCATCGCCCCCTTTTTCTTCAATGAAGAACTCAGGTGGCAATTGGCTTTGACCGTTCCATGCACAAGTACTTTGCTGGAGTACTTGAGCTATCTAATCTCTTGCCAAAGTAGTCACGTTGGGGAAAGACAGGTGTCATGAGCAAGCTCAATCTACCGCGACATAGTGTCGCCCAACCACACTACTATGGCTCTGTTGATTCGGCAACAGCGACGTAACCGGTGGACCGAAGCACGATCCATCAATAAGCCGTAGACATTGTTCTTACTCACAGTGACACGCTGTGGTAATTCTGATATGAACAGAGTTTACTCTGAACATATCTGGACAAGGAAGGAAAATTTAATGGTATCACTTGTATATGATACCTTTCATTCATCATCATTCAACCCAGCACACTTCTCATTTATCCGACACATTCATAAGAGAAAAACATACGACACACTCATTTAGATATACGTGTGGACGAGGCCCGCATACTTCTACATTCATCCCATATCATATACAATTGACACCAACCTATTTCCAACGCTTAGTCCGACAGTCACTCCTCTGTGAGGTATCTGTTGTTTTCGGCAACAGCACCGAACTTATCCCGAAATATTGACTATTATCATGCATCAGTCTTTTAACCGCAACTTACTCTCCCCGCGAATTTGGGTTTAAACCACAGCCACCACGTGGATCCCGAAGGAACCTCAACCAACTGACCAGCCAGGACATAGTCCTGCGGGTAACTGGCCACCCGTAGTACCAGATTATGCGATGCTCTGGTCTGACCTCTGGCAATCTATGCAAGGACTGTAACCAATTTTTCAGTCCCGGCCAGAGTGGAGGTATTGGCCACCTCTTTATACCCCGGGATTGCAATAACACCAAGGCGGAGGTCTCGCCAAGATAACATGCCCCCGGGGGGACCAAGAGTTAAGCAGACAATTGTCCGTAATTAGAACGGATAAGGTTGGACACACAACTGCTTCAGTTCGTTCTTCGACCTAGTCGCACTTGCATATATCGCCCCTTTAAGAAACATGCTCTTCCCATAAATTGGATTTCAACCTCAACCATTATGTGTACCCCGAAGGCACCCCACTTGTAGTCAGTACAGGATGGATTCTGCAATCCTTCCCGAACATCTTTTCTACTTTTAAAACTGTAGCGTGAGATTGGAATGAACCAACACCGCTCCATTAAACCATAAGGAACAAGCAGGTCAACATGTTAATGCCGGGCAAGCACTCTGCGTGTGTTTTTGCGTACATCTGCCTTAACGACATGATTTCAAGGTGGTATTTTCCAACCGTCAGATAGGGACGAACCAACTCCGCTCCTTTGAACCCTAAGGAATAAGGGCAACATGTCAACGCCGAATCATATACAAGTACTTTGCTCAAGTACTTGAGCTATCAAATATCGAGACGTGATCTTTTACCGAACTACGAATCTATCAAATAAGTCAAAGTTCTTTCTCGCAAATAACACTCTTTGTTATATCAGATATGAACAGAGCAATCCCTGAACATACCCTAACAAAGATGAAAATTACAATGATGATATCTATCACCATTTAACACAGCATACAATGGGGAGTATGTCCGACGTACATCCGACGCATTGAAACACTCGACTCAATCATACGGACATGTATTTATGTAGGTCTGGCGTGGTCTTTATAATGCTGATCCTCATTCTCAACATTTTGCCCCACAGTTACTACTCTGAAAGTATATTTCGAGGTCCATCAATCTTTAAAACTATCTGCTCTACCCAATCATAGCCATCATATGCAGCCCGAAAGGACCTTTCCAATAAACGGCACACGAAAAGTTCGAAACTTTGTCCTCTGTTCCAACGTTTCTCATGGTATCAGGTAATATAGGTTCCCTGGTTTGCGTCCAAGTCAAATGATTCCAAGGAATAGGATATAAAACTACAACAGTTACTCCTCTGAAGTATATCTTTTGTCCTTTCGACAATAGCTCAGAACTTATTCCGAAATGAAGATTAGAACATCCATCAATCTTAAAACTAAACTTCTCTACCCAATCCCAGCCACCATATGCATCCCGAAATGATCTCTCTAATAAACGCCACAAGATATAATTCAAAACTTTGCCCTCTGTTCCAACGCTTCTCATTGAATCAGATAATATAGTTTCCCTGGATTACCTCCGAGTCAAATTATTCAAAGGAATAGGAAATGAAACCACAGCAGTTACTCCTCTATTAGACAACAGCTCCGAACTTATCCCGAATTGAAGATTTCAATGTCCATCAATCTTTAAACCAATATTCTCCACCCAACCACAGCCACCATATACATATATGCATCCCGAAAGAATCTCTCCAATAAGCGACACAAAACAATGTCGCAAAGTTTGCTCTGTGTTCTACCGTTTGCCATGGTATCAGATAACATAGGTTCTTTAGTTTGACATCGAGTCAAATGAAAACTTCTGTTCAAAGGAAATGATTAGAGTCATTGTAATAACACCAAGATTAGGAAACATTCATTAAGGTAACACCCTTTATATGAACGAGTTTGACCCCATTATATGGGAAAACAACGGTCAAAAGTGAATTCTTTTCCCAAAAATCTTTTTCGGCGATTTCCCGAAAATTACTTTTCCGAACACTCTATTTTTCTCTCGTTATGTTTGTGCTCTGAGAATATACGAAATTGTATTTTTGTCGTATTTATTTTTTTTTTTTTTTGTTTTTTTTTTTTTTAACAAACAAGTTAGTCAATCAGTTAGTATGCATTATAGCATTTATTCAAGGTATTAAAATTTTAATATACTGAAGAAAAGAAAACCGGCTAGTATATTTGTTGTTTTTGTTTTTGTTTTATTTCTGACAACAAAAAAGAGAACGTACTTGTATTATTGGTTAGATGATAGATTGACAAATTCAACTATAACCACATGATTTGAATTAAATTTTCGTTGGATTTTAAAATTAAAAGAAAATTTTCTTTTATGTTATTTGAGTAATTGAATGTCTTAAAGAAAAAGTAGATTTGAAAAGTTGTTTTAAAAAATAAATAAAAATATTAATACAAATTTTATATACATATATATGTATGTATATAAATAAGGCAAAGTTCAAGATTTTCGTTTATGTTATACGTTGAAGTGTAGTATGTTTATTTATTTATTTACTTTTTTTTGTTGTTGTTTAAACATACTGTGTAAATTTATGGACCAAATACATATATAAAGCTTTTTTTGTTAAATCGAGCATTTAAAGGAATACATTTTTAGATTTTGTATTTTGAATTTGGTTTTTTGCTTTAAAGTGAAAATTGATCAAGCATAAAATTTGATGATAAAAATAGTTGTATAATATAGTAAGAATTTATTATTTAATTATAGTTTAATAAAACATTTTTCTATCAAATATCATTTAAATATAAATAATCTCAACTATTTTTTGCGGCATTTCAATAAGAAATACTTAAGTTTTATATAAATTAAGAATGAGCACTATTCGCATTTAGAAACCTTCCGAACTTCGCTCTTAAAAATCGTTCGAGTAAACCGTAAGGTTCTCGTGTAAAGAAATGTTTGTTGTTGAGTGATATACATAATTTTAAAAATACATATTTTCATTGATTTGAAGAATTCTAGATTCACACTTATTCCTATATTTCTTTTGAACATACTATTGGACCGAAATGGAATCTTGACTAACTCGTCCAACATGAAATGAAAACTTGAGACTATAGACTAGACTATAGACTAGACTATAGACTATACTATAGACTAGACTATAGACTATACTATAGACTAGACTATAGACTATACTATAGACTAGACTATGGACGAGACTATATACCAGATTATAGACTAGACTATAGACTATACTATAGACTAGACTATAGATTAGACTATAAATTAGACTATAGACTAGACTATAGACTATACTAAAGACTAGACTATAGACTAGACTATAGACTGGACTATAGACTAGACTATAGACAAGACTATAGACTAGACTATAGACTAGACTATAGACTAGACTATGGACGAGACTATATACCAGATTATAGACTAGACTATAGACTAGACTATAGACTAGACTATAGATTAGACTATAGACTAGACTATAGACTAGACTATAGACTAGACTATAGACTAGACTATAGACTAGACTATAGACTAGACCATAGACTAGACTATAGACTAGACCATAGACTACACTATAGACTAGACTATAGACTAGACTATAGACTAGATTATAGACTAGACTATAGACTATACTATAGACTAGACTATAGACTATACTATAGACTAGACTATAGACTAGACTATAGACTGGACTATAGAATAGACTATAGACAAGACTATAGACTAGACTATAGACTAGACTATAGACTAGACTATAGACTAGACTATAGACTAGACTATAGACTAGACTATAGACTAGACTATAGACTAGACTATAGACTAGACCATAGACTAGACTATAGACTAGACCATAGACTACACTATAGACAAGACTATAGACTAGACTATAGACTAGACTATAGACTAGACTATAGACTAGACTATAGACAAGACTATAGACTAGACTATAGACTAGACTATAGACTAGACTATAGACTAGACTATAGACTAGACTATAGACTAGACTATAGACTAGACTATAGACTAGACTATAGACTAGAATATAGACTAGACTATAGACTAGACTATAGACTAGACTATAGACTAGACTATAGACTAGACTAGACTACTAGACTAGACTAGACTAGACTAGACTATAGACTAGACTATAGACTAGACTATAGACTAGACTATAGACTAGACTATAGACTAGACTATAGACTAGACTATAGACTAGACTATAGACTAGACTATAGACTAGACTATAGACTAGACTATAGACTAGACTATAGACTAGACTATAGACTAGACTATAGACTAGACTATAGACTAGACTATAGACTAGACTATAGACTAGACTATAGACTAGACTATAGACTAGACTATAGACTAGACTATAGACTAGACTATAGACTAGACTATAGACTAGACTATAGACTAGACTATAGACTAGACTATAGACTAGACTATAGACTAGACTATAGACTAGACTATAGACTAGACTATAGACTAGACTATAGACTAGACTATAGACTAGACTATAGACTAGACTATAGACTAGACTATAGACTAGACTATAGACTAGACTATAGACTAGACTATAGACTAGACTATAGACTAGACTATAGACTAGACTATAGACTAGACTATAGACTAGACTATAGACTAGACTATAGACTAGACTAGACTAGACTAGACTAGACTATAGACTAGACCATAGACTACACTATAGACTAGACTATTTACTAGACTATAGACTAGACTATAGACTATACTATACACTAGACTATAGACTATACTATAGACTAGACTATAGACTATACTATAGACTAGACTATGGACGAGACTATATACCAGATTATAGACTAGACTATAGACTAAACTATAGACTAGACTATAGATTAGACTATAGATTAGACTATAGACTAGACTATAGACTATACTATAGACTATACTATAGACTATACTATAGACTAGACTATAGACTAGACTAAAGACTAGACTATAGACTAGACTATAGACTGGACTATAGACAAGACTATAGACTAGACTATAGACTAGACTATAGACTAGACTATAGACTAGACTATAGACTAGACTATAGACTAGACTATAGAATAGACTATAGACTAGACTATAGACTAGACCATAGACTAGACTATAGACTAGACTATAGACTAAACTATAGACTAGACTATAGACTAGACTATAGACTAGACTATAGACTAGACTATAGACTAGACTATAGACTAGACTATAGACTAGACTATAGACTAGACTATAGACTAGACTATAGACTAGACTATAGACTAGACTATAGACTAGACTATAGACTAGACTATAGACTATAGACTAGACTATAGACTAGACTATAGACTAGACTATAGACTAGACTATAGACTAGACTATAGACTAGACTATAGACTAGACTATAGACTAGACTATAGACTAGACTATAGACTAGACTATAGACTAGACTATAGACTAGACTATAGACTAGACTATAGATTAGACTATATTCTATAGTCCATTATATAGTCTATTCTACAGACTGGACTATTGACTAGACTAGAATACATACTAGACTATAGTCTAAACTACATTAAATATTTTTTTACAAAACTTATGATGAAAAAAGTAAAATATTTGAAATTTTTTAATTTCGAAAAAACCAAGAAAATTGTCACGGGTAGTTCGCTGCATAAAAACCCTAATTGTGGCTGATATTTACAAACAAGATAAGAATAGATTCTTTTAAATTTATTCCAAAAAATAATTCTTAATAATCTTTTAATGGGAAATACATATTTACATACATGTTTTTTACTTTAATTTGTTTACATATCATTAATTTATTCTCTCTCTGAAAATATAAAAAAATAAAACTCATGACGAAATAATTTGCGGCTTATTGGAGAATATGTATAAAATACTTTTATTGTTTTTGTTTTTTGCCAGTAGATCACTAGACTTCATTCACTTTTAATTGTATGTTATTTTGTTTATTTTTTTTATGTAGTAGTTTGCAATTTGTTGTTTATTATGTCATTTAACTATATTTAGAGAAGTCTTAATAACGAATTCATACATTGTTGTCTCCTTCATTTTTTATAGTTTTTTTTTTTTTTTTTGTTTATTTTCATTTCTTATACAAATTATTTCGAATTCTCAGCTTAGCAATAAAAAACCAAAACAATTAAAATCTTGTTGGTTTAACGGTTACTGGTTGGGGCTTTTTAAAGCTCTATATCCAATAGTATCTGTAGTTTAAATACAATATTTTGCTTATTTTTTAGCATGTTCAATTATTTTCTTTTTGAGAGCTTGAGAAGGCAAGTTAGCAATCCCCATGATTTCAGCAAACAATGTTATCTGATGATATTTGTTGTGATCGATCAAAACATCAATTGCAATTTTTTATGCAATAGAAAATTCAAATCAAAATTAATCTCTTAAAGCAAAGACAACTAACTTTATTAGAGATAGCTGCTTTTACAAAGATCTCTATTCAAAACAGCTTATTTTAGATTTACTCTAAATTTAAAATTATTTTAAATAAATTTTGCTTTAATTTCCATTTTTTTTAAACTATAAAACTAAAGATAACCTTCTTTGTTTCTATACTATTCATTTAATTTAAATGTAGACTAGTAGGTTGTTTGCTTGGGTTTATTAATACCACAACAATTAGCTTTTAAAAATTATAAATACATACATGTTTTATGTTAATTTAAAGATAATAAATTTCTATGTGTATTTAATGTTTGTTACTTTCAACAATTATTAGAGAAAAAAGAAATTTTACTGCAGCTAATGTATCGAGAAAAAAAGTGCAATTTAAAACAACTTTCATTTGTTGAAAAACACAAATTTTCTTTTCACAAATTTCGCATTGTTGGCGGTTTTGTGAGTCAAATAATTTATTTAGTTTTGTTTGTGTTTTTTGTTGTTTTGCAAAATGTATATATATATTTTTTTTTTTTTTTTTTGATACACATGTACGTATTTGAAAATCAAAGTTGAAAAAATGTTTTCTTTTTCCTCTGGCACTAAATCAACTAAAAAAATATTGTTTTTGTGTGACGACCGACCAACCAAACATATTCTAGATTAAAAAACTAAAAATATTTTTCGTTCTTTTTTAAGAACTAAAAAAACAAAATATTAAAATAAATTATGTTAATGATTGCTTTGCTAAAAAAAATAGAAAATTAATTTTAAAAATTTAAAAAAACAATTGTATTATATAAAAGAAAAGAATTTGAGAATCTATTTATATTTATATATCTATCTATCCATCTATCTATCTATCTATATCTATCTATCTATCTATCTATCTATCTATCTATCTATCTATCTATCTATCTATCTATCTATCTATTATCTATCTATCTATCTATCTATCTATCTATCTATCTATCTATCTATCTATCTATCTATCTATCTATCTATCTATCTATCTATCTATCTATCTCTATCTATCTATCTATCTACCATCTATCTATCTATCTATCTATATCTATCTATCTATCTATCTATCTATCTATATCTATCTATCTATCTACATCTATCTATCTATCTATCTATCTATCTATCTATCTATATCTATCTATCTATCTATCTATCTATCTATCTATCTATCTATCTATCTATCTATCTATCTATCTATATCTATATATATTTCTATCTATATCTATCTATCTATCTATCTATCTATCTATCTATCTATCTATCTATCTATCTATCTATCTATCTATCTATCTCATCTATCTATCTATCTATCTATCTATCTATAATCTATCAATCAATCAATGTATCATGTATCTATCTATCTATCTATCTATCTATCTATCTATCTATCTATCTATCTATCTATCTATCTATCTATCTATCTATAAATCTATCAATCTATCAATCTATCAATCTATAATCTATCTATCTATATATCTATATATCTATCTATCTATCTATCTATCTATCTATCTATCTATCTATCTATCTATCTATCTATCTCTCTATCTATCTATCTATCTATCTATATATCTATCTATCTATCATCTATCTATCTATCTATCTATCTATCTATCTATCTATCTATCTATCTATCTATCTATCTATCTAAATCTATCTATCTATCTATCTACTACATCTATCTATCTAGCTATCTATCTATCATATCTATCTATTATTCATCTATCTATCTACATCTAGCATCTATCTAGCTATCTATCGAGGCTAGCAGCGATCTATCTATCGACGATCATCAGCTATCTAGCTAGCATCTATCAACCATCATCTATCGATCGAGCTACATCCAGCGACAGCCAGCGATCTAGCTATCGAGCTACATTAGCTATCTATCTATCCATCATCCATCCCATCTATCTATCTATCTATCTATCTATCTATCTATCGATCTATTCCATCTATATCCAGTAATGTTAATATGCAGACATAAACGATAACAAACGATAGGAAGTGAAAACCTTTGTTCAGCAACGCGGACCGGTTCCTAAAAAGTTTTTCAATATTAAATATTTACCTATGTAAAATTATCTTTCCATTTTAACCCACTTATCTATAAAAAATGTTATAATTAAAAATCATTTGATAAGATATGAAATTATTAGTGGCATGGTATATGGTACACTTAAATATTGATAGATATTTAATTATATTTCAAGCTAATTATTAAAATACATATGTGCGTAAATATAAATTGTGAAGTTATAAAGTAGTAAAAACAATAAAGCTATTATTTAAGTGTAAAATAACGAATGAAATTGTAGGGATTCATAGCAAAATAGTAAAGGCGGACAGACGGTTAATAGGAAATAATATTTTTCCACCTAAAGATGCAATACAATAAAACATAGGGTCAACTAAATACATACACTAAAAACTGGATTTATAAACTGTGTAGGTACATTAAGGTAGGTAGTTTTTCTTTCTTACTAAAAAAGTTCAATTTTGCATATTTTTAACATACAAGACAGTTTTGTAATATTAACTCGATGGACTCGATTAAATAATTTTCCCCGAAGAATAAAATAGAAACCCTAAATTCTACTGTAAGTTAGCTTTCAACTGATAATATGTATGTATAAATTAAATTTATTTATCACTTCATTATACCGCGTCTATGAGTCCAAAGTTAATCCTTACATGAAATCGCATAAAACTTAAGATTTTACATGCAATTTCATATGCCGGCTTAAATAAAATGAAACCCCTGAAGACAGACTTCTTTTAAGGGCCCATCTAATGAACACATTATCCCTTCTCATCTTACCATAAAACGCATTTGTTACTTTAATACAGTTAAAAGCAAAAATTATAAATAACTTTAAACTTGTTTGTTCAAAATCTTCTTTTGGTTTCTTGCACAAACAGCTGCCAGACAACTACTCCCATTTCAAGTTTTAAATAACAACAACAGCAACAACAAATAGCACAGCACTATCATATACAACTCCCTCTTGTCCCATCAACAGATGAAGCCCTTCCAAAATAAAGATTATGCCGTCATCTTTAACCATTAAAACTTACCTATAATAATATTTTTCTTGAGAAGTTATTTAACTTTATTTAAAACAATTTTTTAATTTATTTTTATTTTAGGAAACACTTTTTTATAATTATTTTCATTAGGAATTTTATGTTTTATTATTTATAATTAAATATATTTATTTAACACTTAACATCACACAGATATAACATAGAAGTACATGTAGTTACGGACAAAAAGGTTAATTTGCAAAAAAGCTTAAGAAGTATCTGACAATAAATGTATGAGGAGCAAAAAATTAAAAAAAAACGTGCAGAAGCAATGTGTAAAACAAGTGTCAAACAATGTTTTTGGTGGTAATTTGTTTAGAAAGAAGATATGAAAAGGAAAATGATTAAGTTTTGCACTGCTTTATCATTTAGAAAATCAGAGTTGTCAAATGTTTAACTTTGCAGCTAATTTAACAAATAAATACATATATAAAGATAGATAGATATATAGATAGATAGATAGATAGATAGATAGATAGATAGATAGATAGATAGATAGATAGATAGATAGATAGATAGATAGATAGATAGATAGATAGATAGATAGATAGATAGATAGATAGATAGATAGATAGATAGATAGATAGATAGATAGATAGATAGATAGATAGATAGATAGATAGATAGATAGATAGATAGATAGATAGATAGATAGATAGATAGATAGATAGATAGATAGATAGGTAGATAGATATATAGATAGATAGATAGATAGATAGATAGATAGATAGATAGATAGATAGATAGATAGATAGATAGATAGATAGATAGATAGATAGATAGATAGATAGATAGATAGATAGATAGATAGATAGATAGATAGATAGATAGATAGATAGATAGATAGATAGATAGACAGATATATAGATAGATAGATAGATAGATAGATAGATAGATAGATAGATAGATAGATAGATAGATAGATAGATAGATAGATAGACATTTAAAAGAACTGAGCAACTACAACTTTTGAATCTTTAAAATTAAATAAAACTACAATTATTTCAACTCTGTTTTTAATAAGAAAACCTGTATTATCTTTAAACACTGCCTTACCGCTCTTTAAACCTGGTTTACAAATTTAATATAATTGGGGCCGCTGGCGACTAGCAACAAAGTACATATGATTTATTTTCTACATTCAACTAAACAAATGTAAAGATCTTTTTAATGTGGCACATCAGAAAAATGTTTTTCTTTAATTTCTTCTTTAAGAATTTAATGAAAAAAGATGAAAATACATATTTTATAATAATTTCACAAAATACAGAATAAGTTAAACGTAAACCCATTGACGACAGTAGTTGTGGTCACAATTGTAATTACAAGCTGGTCTTTAATGAAGGTGTAACCTGGTCTGTGTGAACCAAAAAATGTTGTATACTATTTCTAAAAGTCAAGTAAGAAGGAATGTAATATTTTCAAAGTATTATTGGTGTCAACCAATTTCTGGGTGAATAAAATGGATTACATTTTACCTAATTCCACACAAGAAGTTCCCACTGAAACACGTACAACATTACATGATGCCGCTGCGAAGGGTGATGATAATAATTTAATCAAACTATTGAAAAGCAATAAATCATGGCTTTGGAAAGAACCCAAATATGGTAATACGCCGCTACATGAAGCAGCAGCCAAAGGCTATAGTCGTTGTCTTATTATACTGTGTGACGTCATTGATCATATACAAATTAAAACAAAAATCGATTTAAAGAATAACGATGGTTTCTCGGCTCTACATTTGGCCGCCCAAAATGGACACAATCAATGCTGTCGTGAGCTGCTGAAACGTTCAGCCAGTCCCAATATCTGTAATAATTATGGTGATACTCCGCTGCATACAGCCTGTCGTTATGGTCATGCTGGGGTATTGAGAATTCTACTTTCGGCCTTTTCTAATCCCAATATACAAAATAATAATGGTGATACTCCTTTACATATTGCCTGTGCTATGGGTAAACGCAAGCTTTCAAAGATATTGTTGCAAGCCTATTCAAATTTACAAATTAAGAATTTTCAAAACGAAACTCCCTTCGATATAGCTAAAGAAAGAATCATCATGATATTCTTCATATTTTGCAGTCTTCCAAGTTGTTACACTTAAAGGAAAACGTTGATAAATGTAAAATGAATTTATTTTCCAACGATTTAATGTTTTCACCCTATGGCTGTCATTTGTTACCCGAAACCCGTTCAATATTTCTAACTTATGTGGAACATTTGCCGAAATTATCATTGAGAACCGGAGAGCAGTATTATTTTGATTTGGCGGGTAATTTACAAAAAGGACCGAAATGTATAACGAACAAGTGCTATTGTAAACCATTAATAAAACATGATTAGTTTTAAGAATATAAAAATTTCTAAAATTTTTTTATTTATATTAAGGTGATTTTAAGTAAAATTGAAAATTTTTAAAATAATTGAAAAAGTGTTTTTGCATTTAAAAATTTTTGGGAAATTAGAAAAGTACCTACAAGGTGTGGAATATTGTGTGTCTAATCTGTACCATTGACATTTTTCGGTTTTCAAATTTCAACATAACCTTTCTGTCTAAATAAGGACCGATTCGAACAAAAGCTTTTTAGGAATAGCAAATTTATCGAGAATTTTATATAAATGGAATAATTTTGTAAAAATTTTTAAAAGATTTGTAAGAAAATTGAGATTTTACTATTAAAAAAATTATCTAAAAATAGAGAATTTAGGAGAAAAAAGGGAATTTGTAGAAAATTTTGTAGAATTTTTAGAAAAATAAAGATTTTTTTCGAAAATTTTCTTAAAAGTTAATTTAAAATTTTTTTATAAATTTTCTATGAAATGGGAGAATTTTGAAATTTTTCTATAAATCGAAATTTTTTTAGAAATTTTCTATAAATAGAAAAATTTTCGAAAATGTTCTTTATTTATATCATTTCTTTAAACTGTTTGTTTTTTACGACACACCCTGTTTTAACATGACACATGTTTTTCTTTTTTTTAATTTTTGTTTCCCTCCTGAAATTCTAAACAAATTCTATTTATCTACAAAAATAATGGTTTCTACTCCCACAAAAACTCAAGATTCAACAATTTCACCCACCTTAACGCCAGTAAGATGTAATTTTTTTACGAAATTTTAATTTTAACAAGAAAATATTAAGAAATTTTCCTTAAAAGTTCTTGACAGTCCAAAAGGTAAAAACTCTTCTGCCAGCGACTCCAATGTTGCCGCTTGCAAAGCTCGCTTGGAGGTAATTGTTAAAACTATCGAAGACAACTTCAATAAATGGCAATTGGCCGAGAAGCGTGGTTTAGCTTTGTGCACTTCGATAGAGGCAATTAAGACAAAAGCTCTGGAGAAATTGAATACAAATGAGAATAGTTCAAAGGTGACTAGTTATCCACATGAGCTTAAGCTTTATTGTGATAAATTGGCAATAATTGCATCAATATTTGAGGATATTACTAGTAATGCCCGGGAGTCATTGAGGCAATTGAAGGCTTTAAGTAAATTGCCGGGAAGTTGTAATGAAATATTCTATCGTTCTTGGGATTTGAATAATTTTATTGAATTCTTAACAGAGCTGTTGGAGAGATATGAAAAAGAGTCTAAAGTTAAAATACATGTTTCTGGTAAGAAATTTAATATAAGATTGGAAATATATTTTCTATTAGAGACAAAATCCAATTTTTATTTAAATTTTACAGAACACCTACCACACTGCACCACACGATCCGATTTAATACGTTCTTCTACCGCCTGGGAATATCCCCAACATATTGATTCCTATGTCCACTTAATGTTTCTTTTTTTCAAAGAAGAAATTAATCTTAAGAAATAACTGCATTAACACAATAAAACACATTCGTATTAAAGTTTATAGTTTATTTTAAAAAAAGAATACATTTAAATTCAGACCAAAAGTTTAATTAAAGCATAAAAAGGCATTTAAGCGTTTGTTTTAAAGAGATTCTCAAAATCTCTATATATAAACATATAAAAAAGTTATAAAAAATGCATTAAAAGCAACACATATAATGGGGATTTTTGTAGTTATGCAAATCCTTTTTAGTTTTGATTGGCAGCCAATGCCATGACAGTAAAACGTAGCTCTTCTGGATCACGAGCCATAAATTCTTTGCAAACACGTGCAGCATCTTGGACAAAGGATTCGTCGGTAGTTTCACCATGTTTAATGGGGAACGATTTGCGTCCGTCCAACTCATAGAGAGTACCATCGACATTGACTAGAGCAATGAAATGATGATAGACTTTTTCATCGGGATTGGCAGCAGTTTGTCCTTCCTGAAAGACACATTTTATGTTAAAAAAAATATTCAATAAAAAAACGTTCGAACATATAAGATATTTTTCTATAAAAAACTGTTAAAAGTTTTCAAAATTATTTCCATACCTGAGCCAAAGCCTGGTGATCCTCCGTCATAGCAGCATCATTTTCCAAAGACTTGCCACGCTCTTCGGGCGATAGATCTTTTGCGGTTTCCAAAAATTTCTTCAAAGCACCATCATTCAAAGTAATGCTAAGATAACAAAAACAA
>NW_023995041.1:157500-167620 GCF_015586225.1 Lucilia sericata | reverse complement strand
TTGTATACATATATACTTATAAATAAATGTACAACAAATGCATAACAACAACAAGAACAAGAAGTGTAAGAGTATAGTGCAGTGTAGTGTGGCATAGTTTGTGTATAAATTTTTGCTTTCCCTGAATCCAAACAATGATGACAAGGATAAAATAACAACAATACATTAGGTTGGCTCCAAAATGGAAATTTTAAAAAATTAAAATCTGGTTCATTCTGCCACAATATTTGTCAACATTTTTATTCTAACGTCTATATATGGTGAGCTAGATTAAAGGATAAAAAGGTTCTAAACTTATCCCGAAATATAGATGTCATGTATCAGTGTTTTAAACAACATTCTTCTCCCACTCCAATAAACGGGATAAGAGCAAGTTCGAAACTCTGCCCTGCGAGCTAACTCTTCCCTTGGTACCACATTATATGGCTCTTTGGTTCGATAACAGGTCAAATCATTCCAAGGATAGGTACCACATTATATGGCTCTTTGATTCGACCACAGGTCAAATCATTCTAAGGATAGGCCAGGGTATATATTGACCCTCTAGTCCAGACTAGAAATACTGGTCCTCTTTTCCTAGATTGCAATTAATATTCCCCTATCGTCAAATCAACATTTCACGTGAAATATGTTCCATTTACACTTTTTTCGTTCACTAACTTTTTTGTCGTGAAAAAAAAAATTCCACTGTTGTGAAATTTGTTGATGGAATTTTGTAAACATTGAACAGCTGTTACATACAAATTCAACTATTGTGAATGAATTGTTCACAACAAGTTAACGATAGCAATTTTCCCTATGAGGGGAATGAAAATTTCAAGGGAACAAAAAATTCACTTTTATTGGCGATAGGGGTGATTATAAAAGATTCAAAAGTACCAGTTGAAGAACGAAAAAGTACCAAAAATAATCACTTCTATAGATTTTCATTCCATCAGGATGATCCTGAGCTAGTTTGATTTTATATTTCATTGTTCAAACAAGTAGGAAAGTATTATCGGGCATGGCCGACGATATGAAAGTGGTTCTGAGTCGATCGGTGTATTTAAAGGTGGGTGCACAAACGCATAATACCCTTCCCACTATCGTAGTGTAGGGTATAAAAAGTACTAATTGATTGACGAAAAAGTACCAGAAACTACACTTTTTCATTTTGCGTTTCTAGTTTCATGAAAAAAACATTGAAAAAGTACCTCTTGAAGAACTTAAAAGTACCAAAATATTCACTTCTATAGATTATCATTCTATCAGGATCGTATATGTCTGATTTTATGTTTCAAGTTTCAATGATTCAGAAAATCAAAAAAGTATCAAAGATGAGAAAGTACCAGAAACTCCGCATTTATACTTTTTGATTCAATCAGTATGTCATATTAGTATTTCATAAAAGATTCCAAAAAAGTACCAGTAGAAGAACGAAAAAGTACCAATATATTCACTTCTATAGATTTTCATTCCATCATAAAAACCAAAATGTACCAGTTGAAAACGAAAAAGTATCAGAAATAATTTCCTAACACATTTTCATTCACTCCGGATTCTGAATGTTAAATTTATGTCTCTATGTTTAAAATTATACGAAATTCAAAAAGTACCTTTTGAAAAAAGAAAAAGTACCAAAAAGTCCGCTCTTATAGGTTTTCATTTACTCCGGCCTCTACATGCTTACTATCATGTTTTTATGTTCTATTATTAGATAACTCAAAAAGTATCATTTAAACGAAAAAGTACCAAACAAAAATAGACCTTGGTACGAGAATTAAAAGTAACACCCCATTAGCATATTTTATTTTTCAAAATTTTTTCACTCTCAATTTTCCATCTGATATTGTTACTAACAAAACAATAACAATATACAGCTTCATAGGAAACATGTTGTTACTGCTTATATATCCATTATATATGGACCGATTTTTCTGATTTTAAATAGTGATAATCTCGAAAGCATGTCTAATCTATAAGGATCCTGAAAAAATATACATTCATATGTGAAACTCGAAAAAAATGCAAAAACCTAAAAAAAGGAACTTTTTAACCCTTGACCCAGCTTACCAAATATGAACTATTTTGCGAGCTGTTTTAATTTTCGTAAGGAACTCTAACGGCACCATCCTAATGTACAATTTATGTATAATATACTATGAACCGACGAACGAAGACAACAGCAACAACAATAATAACGAAATTATTTCCATTTCAAAAACATGATATCGAATGAACTTTTAGTGGTGGCGTTGTTTGGCTTGTGTTTCACTTCTTTACAATTCAGTGAAATTTTCAATTTATACCAATATTTCAAACTTTTGGCATGGTCATGGTTTGTTATACTCTTTTAAATATGTATTCCATGTTTTCTTATCCTTTTTGGCCTTTTTTAATTCTATACAATATTTATCCTGCTACTACTACTACTACTATTAGGTATTACACTCATGGTTTGGTACTTTTTTGTTTGTATTTTGCACAAAAGCATGCGCAATATGTCTAAAATCGTTAAAACAGGATAAAACAATATGGGAAAGTTTTATAATGGGCAAACACAAAAATGAGACAATAATAAAATCAGGAATAGGGAATATATACGGAGTACTAGAACATTGTAACGAAAAGGAACAAGCAAAAAAATAAATATATACACAATTTCATATACATATAAACAAGAACAATAAATTGAAGGTTGGAGTTGGTAGTGGGTAGAATTTCATCATAATGAATGTGTATAACATATTATGGTTTCCATACAACATACATATCCTTACCACAGGAAAAGTAGTAGTAACAGTTGCTGTTGTAGTAGTAGTAGTAGCAAACAAGCTGGCATTGTGACTTTAAAAGTATAGGTCTAATGAAAGTCCTTAATATTAGGGTACATGGGGTAAAAATGAGTATTTAACATTTAATATGTTTTTAAAAATATACACAACAAACCAAAACATCAACCAACACACACTTTGTTTTCATTGAATGTGTTTTAATAAAACTTTGAAAATTATATAATAATAAATATAAAAAAAAGGATATTAAGGTATTTGTTTTTGTGTTGTTTGTTTTTCTGTTTGTTTCGTTCATCTTATAGGAACACAATTTTTTGTACTTTTTTCTGTTTTTTTTTTTTCTGTTTATTGTAAATGGACCACACCCATTTGTATTCTAAGGATTATTTTTCGTTATTAAAGAGAGTCATATTGGGAGCAGTAACCCTGTACTTTATGTATTTAGTGGGAACAAAATATTACAAAACTTTCTACAAGTAATACTAAATTTTCCCTTTTTTAATGACAGACACCGCTGATTGTAAGAAACAAAATCATGCAAGAGTCTTGTAACAAGATATTTTATTACAAAACAAGAACTGCTTACCTTTCGCAATACGTAGAAGTAGTTAAGCACTGTAAGCAATAAAGAACTGTCGGGACTATAAAGTCAAAAATGTAGACTACTCTATAATCCTGACTATAGACTATTCTATAGTACAAAGAATACGCTATTGTAGGACTCCAACTGAACAAGAACTAGAACTGAACTAGAACTGAACAAGAACTGAACAAGAACTGAACAAGAACTGAACAAGAACTGAACAAGAACTGAACAAGAACTGAACAAGAACTGAACAAGAATGAACTAGAACTGAACTAGAACTGAACTAGAACTGAACTAGAACTGAACTAGAACTGAACTAGAAATGAACTAGAACTGAACTTGAACTGAACTGAACTGGAACTGAACTAGAACTGAACTAGAACTGAACTAGAACTGAACTAGAACTGAACTAGAACTGAACTAGAACTGAACTAGAACTGAACTAGAACTGAACTAGAACTGAACTAGAACTGAACTAGAACTGAACTAGAACTGAACTAGAACTGAACTAGAACTGAACTAGAACTGAACTAGAACTGAACTAGAACTGAACTAGAACTGAACTAGAACTGAACTAGAACTGAACTAGAACTGAACTAGAACTGAACTAGAACTGAACTAGAACTGAACTAGAACTGAACTAGAACTGAACTAGAACTGAACTAGAACTGAACTAGAACTGAACTAGAACTGAACTAGAACTGAACTAGAACTGAACTAGAACTGAACTAGAACTGAACTAGAACTGAACTAGAACTGAACTAGAACTGAACTAGAACTGAACTAGAACTGAACTAGAACTGAACTAGAACTGAACTAGAACTGAACTAGAACTGAACTAGAACTGAACTAGAAACTGAACTAGAACTGAACTAGAACTGAACTAGAACTGAACTAGAACTGAACTAGAACTGAACTAGAACTGAACTAGAACTGAACTAGAACTGAACTAGAACTGAACTAGAACTGAACTAGAACTGAACTAGAACTGAACTAGAACTGAACTAGAACTGAACTAGACTGACTAGAACTGAACTAGAACTGAACTAGAACTGAACTAGAACAACTAGAACTGAACTAGAACTGAACTAGAACTGAACTAGAACTGAACTAGAACTGAACTAGAACTGAACTAGAACTGAACTAGAACTGAACTAGAACTGAACTAGAACTGAACGAAAACTGAACTAGAACTGAACTGGAACAGGGACTTCGTATTAAAGCGTGATAAGTAGTAGTTTGATTAAATCCTTAGATTGTAGTTTTTAAAATGTAATCAAAATACAACACTTTCTTTTAAATCTTCACATAATATCTTTACAGGGAAAAATATACCGTGTCATATTACATGAACTTTAACATTTAAGGTTTAATCACTTTTTATTATGTGTAAAATTTAATACCTAAATGACGAAATTAAAGACAAACAACTTGGTTATAAAAACATATTCAAACATACATACATTTGTACATATTTCTAGAAACTGATGTACGTATTTAGTACTTGCGTTACTTTTATAAAATTTTTCCTTTTTGCTTTTTAATTTTTTTGGTCTGAAATCAAGCTGGGATATTTATGAATTTATGAATGTGAGAGTTTGTTATGCGAATACAAATAAAAAAGTATTATAAAATATAAATAAATATGTGGGGAAAATCCCTAAGATTATACAACAGGGAATTTAATTTACATGCAAACACATTCAAACAGTATGTAACAAAATGTGTTGAATAACAGTTTTGCAACATTATGAATCCGTTAATTTGTTTATTATTACTTTAGGATATATAAATTTAGTTTTCTTTAAGAGAGAATTTTTTCTATAAAAGAAGTAGAAAAGTTGTTTCATTATTTATGTCTCCCACTGTATACATATGAATATAAGCATACATATTTAATATGTAAAATAAACATTATATTTATTTTATTAGTTTTAAAAGAAATCTGAAACACAGTTACAGTAAATAATGTTTAACAAATACAGTCGAAGAATTATTATAACCATAATAATAATAACTTAAATTTTATGTTGTTTTTTATACAATATAGGGACAGGAAATAATAATAAAATTAAAATAATTCCTTTTAAAAGTAGTGCTATCCTCTTTGTATTCCTTTATAGACAGCATCTGGAAAAATAGTACTAAACTATTATACACAGGTACTTTTATAAATTTAAAAGTACCAAAAATTATAAGCTATACTTGTGTGATTTTGAGCTTAAGAAACTTTCTTGTAGCTAAAAGCAGGCCAAGCGCTTCAATTATGTTTATAAATTAGTAGTCACTTTAAATGTCGTTTGTTTAAAAAGTACTATTTATAAAAGAATAATTGTCCTTTTTATCCCCCACCATCTCTACTCATCCGGCAGTCATTCTGCAAACCTTGTGTGTTTTATGTACATATTATTTTAAATTAGAAGTTATTTTATGAAGGCTTTATTTAACAGGATAGTAAATAATTTAAATTAGCGCAGACAACCAAAACTATTTCGGAAATTATAATGAATTGTTGTGGCAATTTGTGAGTCTTTTCTAAACATTATAAATATCACAAAATGGAATAAAATTGTTAGTTTAGAAGAAATTTTAGAACTCAAAAATTATTAACGTAAGTACAGTAAGACAGACTCTAACTAGAACTGAACTTGAATTGAACTAGAACTGAACTAGAACTGAACTAGAACTGAACTAGAACTGAACTAGAACTGAACTAGAACTGAACTAGAACTGAACTAGAACTGAACTAGAACTGAACTAGAACTGAACTAGAACTGAACTAGAACTGAACTAGAACTGAACTAGAACTGAACTAGAACTGAACTAGAACTGAACTAGAACTGAACTAGAACTGAACTAGAACTGAACTAGAACTGAACTAGAACTGAACTAGAACTGAACTAGAACTGAACTAGAACTGAACTAGAACTGAACTAGAACTGAACTAGAACTGAACTAGAACTGAACTTGAACTGAACTAGAACTGAACTAGAACTGAACTAGAACTGAACTAGAACTGAACTAGAACTGAACTAGAACTGAACTAGAACTGAACTAGAACTGAACTAGAACTGAACTAGAACTGAACTAGAACTGAACTAGAACTGAACTAGAACTGAACTAGAACTGAACTAGAACTGAACTAGAACTGAACTAGAACTGAACTAGAACTGAACTAGAACTGAACTAGAACTGAACTAGAACTGAACTAGAACTGAACTAGAACTGAACTAGAACTGAACTAGAACTGAACTAGAACTGAACTAGAACTGAACTAGAACTGAACTAGAAACTGAACTAGAACTGAACTAGAACTGAACTAGAACTGAACTAGAACTGAACTAGAACTGAACTAGATCTGAACTAAACTGAACTAGAACTGAACTAGAACTGAACTAGAACTGAACTAGAACTGAACTAGAACTGAACTAGAACTGAACTAGAACTGAACTAGAACTGAACTAGAACTGAACTAGAACTGAACTAGAACTGAACTAGAACTGAACTAGAACTGAACTAGAACTGAACTAGAACTGAACTAGAACTGAACTAGAACTGAACTAGAACTGAACTAGAACTGAACTAGAAACTGAACTAGAACTGAACTAGAACTGAACTAGAACTGAACTAGAACTGAACTAGAACTGAACTAGAACTGAACTAGAACTGAACTAGAACTGAACTAGAACTGAACTAGAACTGAAACTAGAACTGAACTAGAACTGAACTAGAACTGAACTAGAACTGAACTAGAACTGAACTAGAACTGAACTAGAACTGAACTAGAACTGAACTAGAACTGAACTAGAACTGAACTAGAACTGAACTAGAACTGAACTAGAACTGAACTAGAACTGAACTAGAACTGAACTAGAACTGAACTAGAACTGAACTAGAACTGAACTAGAACTGAACTAGAACTGAACTAGAACTGAACTGAACTAGAACTGAACTAGAACTGAACTAGAACTGAACTAGAACTGAACTAGAACTGCACTAGAACTGAACTAGAACTGAACTAGAACTGAACTAGAACTGAACTAGAACTGAACTAGAACTGAACTAGAACTGAACTAGAACTGAACTAGAACTGACTAGAACTGAACTAGAACTGAACTAGAACTGAACTAGAACTGAACTAGAACTCAACTAGAACTGAATTAGAACTGAATTAGAACTGAATTAGAACTGAATTAGAACTGAACTAGAACTGAACTAGAACTGAACTAGAACTGAACTAGAACTGAACTAGAACTGAACTAGAACTGAACTAGAACTGAACTAGAACTGAACTAGAACTGAACTAGAACTGAACTAGAACTGAACTAGAACTGAACTAGAACTGAACTAGAACTGAACTAGAACTGAACTAGAACTAAACTAGAACTGAACTAGAACTGAACTAGAACTGAAATAGAACTGAAATAGAAACTGAACTAGAACTGAACTAGAACTGAACTAGAACTAGAACTGAACTAGAACTGAACTAGAACTGAACTAGAACTGAACTAGAACTGAACTAGAACTGAACTAGAACTGAACTAGAACTGAACTAGAACGGAACTAGAACTGAACTAGAACTGAACTAGAACTGAACTAGAACTGAACTAGAACTGAACTAGAACTGAACTAGAACTGAACTAGAACTGAACTAGAACTGAACTAGAACTGAACTAGAACTGAACTAGAACTGAACTAGAACTGAACTAGAACTGAACTAGAACTGAACTAGAACTGAACTAGAACTGAACTAGAACTGAACTAGAACTGAACTAGAACTGAACTAGAACTGAACTAGAACTGAACTAGAACTGAACTAGAACTGAACTAGAACTGAACTAGAACTGAACTAGAACTGAACTAGAACTGAACTAGAACTGAACTAGTACTGAACTAGAACAGAACTATGAAATGTGGATTATATGTTTTCTTATACCATTCATAAAATAAGGTGATTCGAGTCCTACATTTTCAAATTTCTTTAGTGTTTGCGGTTAAATGGATGAAAAGTAGGTGGAGGGTGTTGCAGCAAAGTGTAATCTATTTTGTAATAGGGAAAAGAAAATAACTGTTGCTACAAAGAATAAAAGCAAACAAAAAACAAATCATTATTTCATCATAACCCAAACTCATGTAATATTAAACACAATGTTTTTGTTATATTTGTTCATTATATTAAGAGCAGTGATGGGGGCAAGGCACAATTATTATACATTTAAGTATAAAGCAGCAGAAATTGTAATTTAGTTGAAGACATTTTCAAATATTGCAAACCAAGAATCTTTAATGAAGTATCATTTTTGTTTTTGTTAACCGTTTAACAGTTGAGGTTATAAGAAATACCCATCACTGCATTAAGCACACATAGAGCGCTTCTTAGTATATTCTCATGTACATTATTTTCTTATATTTTTTCTGTAATTTTAATGGTGTTTTTCTTAACATGTGTTGTTTCTGCCATTATATGGTGTTGATGATAATCATCATCATAATAATCTTTGTTATTATCGGACACAATGGTTATAGTAAGTGCGATGACGATGTCGGGTGTTGCCAAATGATAATGCCTTCATAGCACAGCAACAGTAACAACATCTTTAACATCTTTAAAAACAAACCACAACTTACACGCACAGAAGGAGGAAAATTTAGGAGCAATTAACATGGCTTTTAAATTTGATTTTTGTTGAAATGTAGGAAAAAAGGAGCAGAGAGAGAGAGAGAGAGGGAGAGGGAGAGGCACAGGAAAAAGAAAAAGGGAAAGGAGCAGCAAAGGAGAAAAGGGGGGGGGGCAAAAGGAGGGCGCGAAGGAGGCGGAAAAAAAGGGAGGAAGAGAGGAGAAGGAAGGGGAAGGAACGGGAGGGGAGGAGGAAGAAAAGGGGGAAGGGGGGGGGCGAGGGAGGGGGGGGGGAGGAAAGGCGACAAAGGAAGGAGGGGAAGAGAGAGAAGAGACAGCGAGCGAGGAGCGAGCGGGCGAGCGAGCGAGCAGCGAGCGAGCGAGCGAGCGAGGCGAGCGAGCGAGCGAGCGAGAGCGAGCGAGCGAGGCGAGCGAGCGAGCGAGCGAGCGAGCGAGCGAGCGAGCGAGCGAGCGAGCGAGCGAGCGAGCGAGCGAGCGAGCGAGCGAGAGCGAGCGAGCGAGGAGCGAGCGAGCGAGCG
This sequence comes from Lucilia sericata, assembly GCF_015586225.1. Lineage (NCBI taxonomy): Eukaryota > Metazoa > Arthropoda > Insecta > Diptera > Calliphoridae > Lucilia > Lucilia sericata. The sequence continues at coordinate 158,104 of NW_023995041.1, read as the reverse complement.
AGCGAGCGAGCGAGCGAGCGAGGAGCGAGCGAGCGAGCGAGCGAGCGAGAGCGAGCGAGCGAGCGAGCGAGCGAGCGAGCGAGCGAGCGAGCGAGCGAGCGAGCGAGCGACGAGCGAGCAGCGAGCGAGCGAGCGAGCGACGAGCGAGCGAGCGAGCGAGCGAGAGCGAGCGAGCGAGCGGCGAGCGAGCGAGCGAGCGAGCGAGCGAGCGAGCGAGCGAGCGAGCGAGCGAGAGCGAGCGAGGAGCGAGCGAGCGAGCGAGCGCGCGAGCGAGCAGCGAGCGAGCGAGCGAGCGAGGCGAGCGAGCGAGCGAGCGAGCGAGCGAGCGAGCGAGCGAGCGAGCGAGCGAGCGAGCGAGCGAGCGAGCGAGCGAGCGAGCGAGCGGCGAGCGAGCGAGCGAGCGAGCGAGCGAGCGAGCGAGCGAGCGAGCGAGCGAGCGAGCGAGCGAGCGAGCGAGCGAGCGAGCGAGCGAGCGAGCGAGCGAGCGAGCGAGCGAGCGAGCGAGCGAGCGAGCGAGCGAGCGAGCGAGCGAGCGAGCGAGCGAAGAAACCACGAGACGGCGAGAGAGGGAGGAGCGAGCGAGCGAGCGAGCGAGCGAGCGAGC
>NW_023995041.1:75000-155000 GCF_015586225.1 Lucilia sericata | reverse complement strand
ATCAATTGCAAAAGGAAAAAAACAAAAAGACAGACAGACAAACGACACATAAAAACTTTCACAAAATAAGCAACAAATATTAAATTACAAACGAATGCCAAAATCTACAAATAAAATACATGTAGTAAAGTTTAGGTTTATCTATAGAATGGATTTTATTGTTACCAAGCGCTTTATAGAAAGTATTTTGTGCCTACACACAAACAAGCTCCTGCATGCATCACACATGCATTTAGGCTAATTCGGTTTATAAGCCAGTTTAGGCCAGGTTTCAACTAAACAAATTATTGCTGCAATTGCATTTTGGTCTATTACTCTATCAGTTAATATTTTTTTTTATATTTTTTTATTTCTGTTGAATTTACGCCAACTATTTCTTGGTTTTTTTTGTTCATTTTTATAATATTTCTATTTTTAAAGTCAGGTTAAGGCTAAAAATACATTTTTAAGCCTGTTGCCAATTTGCTATTTTTAGAATTTAACAGGCAATTTTTGTTGTTGTTGTTGGTTTTGTAATATTGTTACTTTAAGCTGGTTTTGTTTTTTTAAGCTTAGATTGTTTATGGGAGATTGTTTTATATTGTAAACTTAGAAATTGTGTTAAGAAGAGGAAAAAATAAGAAAACTTACTATAGATACAGTCACAGCAAAGTTTTACACAATTTCAAATGTGTAACGTATTTCTTGGATTCTTTTTTTCTTCTTTCAAATCGTAGCTCTAATCCTCAAATGCTTTTATATGTATATGTAAGAAGAAAAAGATACATTTAAGAGAAAAACACAGCATGTATAAGTACTTATATATATTTTAACCAGATTTATGTAAGAAGTTTAAGGACTAGAACTCTTAGACAGGGTTTCAAATAGTTTACTAAATATGAATTAACATTTGAAATAATTATTTAAAGTTATGTTGACCCGCCTAGTCAATAGTCGAGTATACCGTATCGTCTATAGTACAGTCTAGTCTGTAGTGTAGCCTATAGTTTGAGCCTATAGTTGAGCCTATAGTAGAGTCTATAGTCTAGTCTATAATCTGGTCTATGGAATAGTCTATAGCCTAGTCTATAGCCTAGTCTATAGTTAGTCTATAGTCTAGTCTATAGTCTAGTCTATAGTCTAGTCTATAGTCTAGTCTATAGTCTAGTCTATAGTCTAGTCTATAGTCTAGTCTATAGTCTAGTCTATAGTCTAGTCTATAGTCTAGTCTATAGTCTAGTCTATAGTCTAGTCTATAGTCTAGTCTATAGTCTAGTCTATAGTCTAGTCTATAGTCTAGTCTATAGTCTAGTCTATAGTCTAGTCTATAGTCTAGTCTATAGTCTAGTTATAGTCTAGTTATAGTCTAGTCTATAGTCTAGTCTATAGTCTAGTTATAGTCTAGTCTATAGTCTAGTCTATAGTCTAGTCTATAGTCTAGTCTATAGTCTAGTCTATAGTCTAGTCTATATCTAGTCTATAGTCTAGTCTATATCTAGTCTATAGTCTAGTCTATAGTCTAGTCTATAGTCTAGTCTATAGTCTAGTCCAGCGGTTCCCACCGTTTTTTACTTCGCGGACCCCTTGAGGAATTTATTTAATTTCACGGACCCCCATACATATTTTGATATCTTATTGTTATAAATAACACTGTGATACAAAAGTGAAGAAAAATAAAATGCAGGCGTTCTCATATACCAAATCTATTTCGTTATAGTCCATAGAGTACGAATATATTTTTAGTTTTCCCCTATCACTTCGTTAACTTACTTTTTAAGAGCAAAAGATGCGAAAAAGAGCCATTTTTGAAGTTTTAAATTTGAAAAATCATAAGTTTAGTAGTTTTCATCCGATTTTCAAATCCGATATTTTTTTTAATGATACAAGTGTCTTTTAATCCAAAAAAAAAATGTCTGAGTTACGGTCGTTTAAGTAAAAAAACTCACACTTTTTTAAAAAATTTTCATTTTCATCATTGCTCTACTTTGACCATGAGGCAGTGAGTTCATCTTTTATTACTTTCCTGAAGAATCACATAAAGGAAGGTTTCTAAAACTTGTTATTTCATAAAAATCTATGAAAAACTGGATGATTTATGCCAATTTTTCTAATAGCATGTTTTCTCGAATTTTTGGTTTTCTCCATACAAATTAATTTTTGTATAAAATATTTATAAACATTTTTTAAACTTGTTACAAAGAAAACCAGAAACATGAACGTTTTTGTATGGAAGAAATATGCTATATTTTTATAAACTTAGCACAACTCATAACCTTTTTCATCGATTATCATAAATTGACCATCATTGGAAACCCAACTTAATGTGCCTTTTTTCAAATGTAATAAAAGCTAAAGTTACTGCTTCATGGCCAACACAGAAAAAAATGGAATTCAAAATCAAACAAAAAATTCATAAAGCCAAGTATTTTTTTTTTACTAAAATAGGACCTATCACGAAATTCGTAAAATCAAGTACTCAAATTCGTAAATTCTTTATTGAAAAAATTTCAGGATTTTTCTTATTAAAATAATATACTATTTACGAAAAACATTAATAAATAATCGCAACATTCCAAACAATTATTTTACTGAAACAATAACACAAGTTATTAGTATTTGTACTGAAATTCAAGCAAATATGTTATCTGAAACATTTAAATTATTTATTGTATTTTGGCAATAATAATAAGAAAATTTTCATTGAATCTATAAAAATTTTGTTAAAAAATATATACTAATTTTTAACAAAAATTTTACAAAAAATATTTAAAACTAAAAGTAGTAAAAAATTACATATATATTTACAACATTTTTAAGAAAACGTTTCTAATTCTAGAAACTATTATTTGTACTGTGAAACTGAAACACTTATACATTAAATGTTATAACCAAATAAGAATTATATCAATTCGTTTTAGTACATTCCAAAACTGGTTTTATTGTTGTATTCCATATGCTGACATAAAAATAAAACTCAAACAAAAACATTTATTGAATCAGTAAAAATATTTACTGAAAGTTAAATTTATTTCAATAAAGTGTTTGTTAGAAAATATTTTCCTTCTGTGTGAACATCAAACAAATTCGTTATAAACCCAAATAAAATATTAATAAAAATAGAAATTAAATTTAAGCAACCGATTGTTAAGAAAAAAATTGTGCATATTTTTTTTCTGTGTAGAGCAGTATGAAAATTAAAAATTGTGAAAAAAGTGTGAGTTTTTTTACTTAAATGGCCGTAACCAAGACATTAATCATAAATTTTGGATTTATTTTTTTGGGTTGAAAGACAACACTCGTATCTTTAAATATCCAATTTGAAAATCGGTTGCAAACTACCAAACATATATTTTTTTTTAAGTTTAAAACTTCAAAAATAGCTCTTTTTCACAACTTTTGCTCTTAAAAAGGAACTAAACGAAGTGATCGGGAAAAATTAAAAATAAATTCCTACTCTATGGACTATAACGAAATGGAATTGGTATATGAGAACCCCTGCATTTTTTTGCTGTATCACTGTGTAATTGTTCGTCCGAAAATTGTCTAAGTCCTGGTCCATAAACCCTATAAAATATTCCCGTACATTGAGAACATTTAGTATTTCGGAGATGTTTTCAATTTCATGGTTTTAAATATAGAATGACTTCTACCATGATGTTTAATTTTATGATCGTGAGAGCTTTCATGTTCATTTCTCGTCAAGGTAGAGAAAAGGTTTCTTTAACAAGTATTGTCGACATGTGCTTAAAGAGTCATGTTTCTAAATTTTTTTGCGATTGCATAGGAGTAAGCTGAGTATGTAAGCTAAGTTTTCGGGAAAATATGTGAAAGTTAGACTTCTTCGATGTTGTTGCGGAATGCGTTACCCAATATGACCTGGACTCTTTGCGAATGTACTGTGAATTTGGATCTTAAATTTGAATTTTAAAATACCTACGAATTATTTTACTGCGTGGTTTTGACTATTTACGCAAAACGCTATGAATTTTCTGATGTTGATTTAATAATATTGGACAACAAAATGAAGTTAAAATCTGTGTATCACGTTGGAATGGAATATTTATATTTAAAATTAACTAGATTAACACTTTTGCTTACAATTTAAAAAATATTATGAAATGTGACCTAACTTCATATTCCGGGATACCAGTATCAGTATTTAATTCTAAGGCAAATCATTATCCGTCTGCTATAAAAACATTTATTTCGATACATATATATTTATAAAATTACAAATCACGTAATACTTTACTTTATAAAAGTGAAACAATAAATTTGTAGGGCCTAGCTTCATCCTGATAAACGACCGAAACAATAAAATTCAAAGAGTCACCAACAAATCTGGGATTATTGAATAAAAATTGTGTATTTTAGTATTTATGAAAAATTTGGAGATATTTTTAATATTTTGTAACATATAGAGAATATTTTTTATTCATGATTTTTTTCGTTCGTCTTCGCGGACCCCCTAGGATTTTGCTACGGCCCACTAGGGGTCCGCGGACCCCCTTTTGGGAACCGTTGGTCTAGTCTATAGTCTAGTCTATAGTCTAGTCTATAGTCTAGTCTATATTCTAGTCTATAGTCTAGTCTATAGTCTAGTCTATAGTCTAGTCTATAGTCTAGTCTATAGTCTAGTCTATAGTCTAGTCTATAGTCTAGTCTATAGTCTAGTATAGTCTAGTCTATAGTCTAGTCTATAGTCTAGTCTATAGTCTAGTCTATAGTCTAGTCTATAGTCTAGTCTATAGTCTAGTCTAGTCTATAGTCTAGTCTATAGTCTAGTCTATAGTCTAGTCTATAGTCTAGTCTATAGTCTAGTCTATAGTCTAGTCTATAGTCTAGTCTATAGTCTAGTCTATAGTCTAGTCTATAGTCTAGTATAGTCTATAGTATAGTCTATAAGTCTATAGTCTAGTCTATAGTCTAGTCTATAGTCTAGTCTATAGTCTAGTCTATAGTCTAGTCTATAGTCTAGTCTATAGTCTTCTATAGTCTAGTCTATAGTCTAGTCTATAGTCTAGTCTATAGTCAGTCTATAGTCTAGTCTATAGTCTAGTCTATAGTCTAGTCTATAGTCTAGTCTATAGTCTAGTCTATAGTCTAGTCTAGTCTAGTCTATAGTCTAGTCTATAGTCTAGTCTATAGTCTAGTCTATAGTCTAGTCTATAGTCTAGTCTATAGTCTAGTCTATAGTCTAGTCTATAGTCTAGTCTATAGTCTAGTCTATAGTCTAGTCTATAGTCTAGTCTATAGTCTAGTCTATAGTCTAGTCTATAGTCTAGTCTATAGTCTAGTCTATAGTCTAGTCTATAGTCTAGTCTATAGTCTAGTCTATAGTCTAGTCTATAGTCTAGTCTATAGTCTAGTCTATAGTCTAGTCTATAGTCTAGTCTATAGTCTAGTCTATAGTCTAGTCTATAGTCTAGTCTATAGTCTAGTCTATAGTCTAGTCTATAGTCTAGTCTATAGTCTAGTCTATAGTCTAGTCTATAGTCTAGTCTATAGTCTAGTATATAGTCTAGTCTATAGTCTAGTCTATAGTCTAGTCTATAGTCTAGTCTATAGTCTAGTCTATAGTCTAGTCTATAGTCTAGTCTATAGTCTAGTCTATAGTCTAGTCTATAGTCTAGTCAGTCTAGTCTATAGTCTAGTCTATAGTCTATAGTCTAGTCTATAGTCTAGTCTATAGTCTAGTCTATAGTCTAGTCTATAGTCTAGTCTATAGTCTAGTCTATAGTCTAGTCTATAGTCTAGTCTATAGTCTAGTCTATAGTCTAGTCTATAGTCTAGTCTATAGTCTAGTTATAGTCTAGTCTATAGTCTAGTCTATAGTCTAGTCTATAGTCTAGTCTATAGTCTAGTTATAGTCTAGTCTATAGTCTAGTCTATAGTCTAGTCTATAGTCTAGTCTATAGTCTAGTCTATAGTCTAGTCTATAGTCTAGTCTATAGTCTAGTCTATAGTCTAGTCTATAGTCTAGTCTATAGTCTAGTCTATAGTCTAGTCTATAGTCTAGTCAATAGTCTAGTCTATAGTCTAGTCTATAGTCTAGTCTATAGTCTAGTCTAGTCTATAGTCTAGTCTATAGTATAGTCTATAGTCTAGTCTATAGTCTAGTCTATAGTCTAGTCTATAGTCTAGTCTATAGTCTAGTCTATAGTCTAGTCTATAGTCTAGTCTATAGTCTAGTCTATAGTCTAGTCTATAGTCTAGTCTATAGTCTAGTCTATAGTCTAGTCTATAGTCTAGTCTATAGTCTAGTCTATAGTCTAGTCTATAGTCTAGTCTATAGTCTAGTCTATAGTCTAGTCTATAGTCTAGTCTATAGTCTAGTCTATAGTCAACTTCTATAATCCAGTCTATAGTCCAGTGTATAGTCCAGTCTATAGTCCAGTCTATAGTTCAGTCTACAGTCTAGTCTATAGTCCGGCCTATTGCATATTGCAACTACCGAACACTGATGTCATGAACCTTGTCCATAGGTCCATGTCATTTTTCAGCTAAAAGTGGAAAGTAAAAACAGTAATTTACCCGCAAAATGTGACTATTTTCAAAAGCTCTTTCTCCTTTATATTTCAGACAACTTTTAAAGTTTATAATTTTTACCCTGAGTTAAAACTTTAAATAAATAATCTTAAAAAACCTGAAAGACACACAAAAAACCCCAAACCCTGTCCACCTAATACCAAAGAGTATTATTGTATGAAAAGTGCTATTGCAATTGTATGCAGTTTTACCCTGGGGACTAGTTTAAGTCAAGTGTTGCGCCCATTTTCACGGATTAACAAAAATGAACAGAAAAAAAAACCGACTACGACAAACTTCTAGTCTATAGTCTAGTCTATAGTCTAGTCTATAGTCTAGTCTATAGTCTAGTCTATAGTCTAGTCTATAGTCTAGTCTATAGTCTAGTCTATAGTCTAGTCTATAGTCTAGTCTATAGTCTAGTCTATAGTCTAGTCTATAGTCTAGTCTATAGTCTAGTCTATAGTCTAGTCTATAGTCTAGTCTAGTCTAGTCTATAGTCTAGTCTATAGTCTAGTCTATAGTCTAGTCTATAGTCAACTTCTATAATCCAGTCTATAGTCCAGTGTATAGTCCAGTCTATAGTCTAGTCTATAGTTCAGTCTACAGTCTAGTCTATAGTCCGGCCTATTGCATATTGCAACTACCGAACACTGATGTCATGAACCTTGTCCATAGGTCCATGTCATTTTTCAGCTAAAAGTGGAAAGTAAAAACAGTAATTTACCCGCAAAATGTGACTGTTTTCAAAAGCTCTTTCTCTTTTATATTTCAGACAACTTTTAAAGTTTATAATTTTTACCCTGAGTTAAAACTTTAAATAAATAATCTTAAAAAACCTGAAAAGACACACAAAAAGCCCAAACCCTGTCCACCTAATACCAAAGATTATTATTGTATGAAAAGTGCTATTGCAATTGTATGCAGTTTTACCCTGGGGACTAGTTTAAGTCAAGTGTTGCGCCCATTTTCACGGATTAACAAAAATGAACAGAAAAAAAAACCGACTACGACAAACTTCAAATACTCATACACTGCAGCAGCAGCACAACTCGTTTTGGATAGAAATAAGGAATCATAGTTAAAAAAAAACTTTATATATTATCATCATTATTATCAATAGCAGAACAGAATAGAATCGAGCAGAGTTGAGTGGAGAATACAATTTATTTCATCCAAACAATACAACACAATATTGTGTTTATGAATGATACATGCGTTGGCTGTTGGCTTGATTGGTTGGTTGGTTGGTTGGATGATGGTGTTTGTTTGGTAGGAATAATAACAATAAAAAATGGAGGAAGCCTTTAATGAAATAACAAAATTTTAGCTGCAGCAGTATCTCACTAACAGAAAAAAACTGCATTGAAGACAACAAACATGAGATAATAATGAGGACTGACTGACTAGATGTTTTGTTGGTTGGTTCTTGGTCTATGAGCCTGCATAATAGGTAAATGGTTTAAAATTAAGTAATATAAAATTGTTTAAATTTACACCATTTCCCTTTAGAATAGGTTTTCTAAACTGAGAGTTTTCCCTTAAATATTTATGTATATTTCCATCAGGGATGGAGAATTGTGTGCAAAAAATCGGTTGACATTCTACCAATGATAAATTTTTGGTACTTTTTCGTTGTTTAAATGGTACTCTTTTTGAGTTTTCTATAATATTCAGATGTCTAAATATGAATTTATGCACTTAAGAGCCAGGAATAAGTGAGGCCCTACAAGAGGGAAGGAGGGTAATTTTTCGATCTTCAAAAGGTACTTTTTAAGTGTTATGTAATATTAAACCTAGAAATGCAATATTAAACATGCAGCATACTTATTGAATAAAAATTTCTAAAAAGGGGACTTTCTGGTACTTTTTCATCACTCAATTGGTACTTTTTCGTTGTTTACTTGATACTTTTTGAATCTTTTTTTTTAATATTAAACCCAAAAACGGACAATTAAACATTCGGCTTACTGATTGAATGGAAATCTATAAAAGTAGATTTTCTGGTACTTTTTTATTTTCCAACTCTGCATAACCGAATATTGAACATTTATTCACTTTTGGCAACAGTGTAAATAGTAGTTAAACGTCTAGCAGAGACTAAAATAAGGCCGGTTAAAATGAGAAATTAAAAGATAAAAAATAGGCTGTTTTTACAGCATAACCTAAACCGAACATTGGATGCTCAACGACAAATGAATGTGTCATTATAGAATTTCTTGCGCAAACTAGTCGTAGGGTTTGACAACTAAAGTATCTAAAGCTTTTTTATTTCAATTTTACTTTTTTTATCCTTTAGCTAAAAAACAAACGGCAGCAGCAACAAAAATTTTACTGTCAAGTTTAAAATACTGGAAAAAAAAGAAACAAAGTATGATTATTTTAATTTCAACGCTTTTTTTGCAATAAGAAAAGCCCCTACTATATATTCAATAAGGAGCAGCATGAAAAGTTTACAAAAAAAAATATGAAATAAAATATTGTGTAATAAAGTTTAAACCCAGAAAAGTTTCATATATACATACATTCATACATACATATGTATGGAGTGGTGCTGCAGTAACTACAGCAACGATAAGGCCATGCTTCATTGCTGGCTTTTAATTTTTTTTTGTTGGTTTATTTTGCAACAGTCAGGCGGCCGGCAACAGCACCCAGAGCCCATAATATACTACGTGTGTACATGTTTATGCTTTCTACCATCATGCCACATTTTATGTAGCAGCTCCAACAAAAATATTACGACAAGTGGTAATTCCAGCTATTCTGGTTTAATTCCTTTTTTTTTGTCTTATTTTTTTGGTGTGTCCATAATTTATTTCCTTGGTTTTAGTACCCTTTAAATTCGTAAGAATAACTTCATCGTGATGTTGGCAATTTCGTCATTTTACGGCCCAATACATAGAGAAGTCGTTATAGCAATGTCGATTTCTGAAAGCCCCAGATATTATGTCTAGAAAAAGCACTAAGTGTTCAAATACAGCCCACGAAATGATCAATTATAGGTTTTTGTATTTAAATATTAAGTAAAATTAAAAAAAAAAACTAAAAAGGGTTCATAAAATTCGTCAAAGCTGTTATTAGTCTTTTGCATAAAATGTATTCCCCTCAAAAAGTAAATTTTAATTTATAGTTTTCTTTCTTTTTTTTATTAATTTACTATATAATTTTTATATACTATTGCCCTGCGTAACCCTTTTATTTAAAATCCCCGCAAAAAAATTTAATTGAAAACTTAAATAACATTCTGAACATAATTAAATTTTGAAAACTTTTTGTTGAGGGATTTATTAAAATAACACTGTAAATGTGTACTTACAACCTCAAGTGAAGAAACATGTTTTTATAATTTTCATTTAAAGTTTTTATTAATGATTTCGTATTAAGGGAATTAATACAAATAAAGGATGTTATTAAAAGGATAAGTATTATAATTTACTCTTTTACGAGGGTAATAAGATAATTTGTTATCAATAATTTGGTTGTTAGCAGATAAGTAGTTATAAAAAATAATTATTAAGAACTTAAGTTCTTATTCGATGATTAGAAACTTCTTAAAAATACTTCCATAAAAATAATTTAAAAAAGAATTCTATTGAAGTCATTTAGATGTATAAAATTGTTTTATAGGAGTTTACTTCAGAGCTAGAACTGAACTAGAACTGAACTAGAACTGAACTAGAACTGAACTAGAACTGAACTAGAACTGAACTAGAACTGAACTAGAACTGAACTAGAACTGAACTAGAACTGAACTAGAACTGAACTAGAACTGAACTAGTACTGAACTAGAACTGAACAAGAACTGAATTACAGATGAACAAGAACTGAATTACAAATGAACAAGAACTAGAACTGAACTAGAACTAGAACTAGAACTGAACTAGAACTGAATAGACTGAACTAGAACAGAACTAGAACTAGAACTGAACTAGAACTGAACTAGAACTGAACTAGAACTAGAACTGAACTAGAACTGAACTAGAACTGAACTAGAACTGAACTAGAAACTGAAACTAGAACTGAAACTAGAAACTGAACTAGAACTGAAACTAGAACTGAACTAGAAATGAACTAGAACTGAACTAGAACTAGAGCTGAACTAGAACTGAAATAGAACTGAACTAGAACTGAACTAGAACAGAACTAGAACTGAAGTCGAACTAAACTAGAGCTGAACTAGAGCTGAACTAGAACTGAACTAGAACTGAAATAGAACTGAACTAGAGCTGAACTAAAACTGAACTATAACTGAACTAGAAACGACCTAGAACAGACCTGTACCCAACTAGAACTGAACTAGTACTGAACTAGAACTGAACAAGAACTGAATACAAATGAACAAGAACTGAATTACAAATGAACAAGAACTGAATTACAAATGAACAAGAACTGAACTAGAACTGAACTAGAACTGAACTAGAAACTGAACTAGAACTGAACTAGAACAGAACTAGAACTGAACTAGAACTGAACTAGAACTGAACTAGAACTGAACTAGAACTGAACTAGAACTGAACTAGAACTGAACTAGAACTGAACTAGAACTGAACTAGAACTGAACTAGAACTGAACTAGAACTGAACTAGAACTGAACTAGAACTAAACTAGAAACTGAACTAGAACTGAAACTAGAACTGAACTAGAACTGAACTAGAACTGAAACTAGAACTGAACTAGAACTGAACTAGAACTGAAACTAGAACTGACTAGAACTGAACTAGAACTGAAACTAGAACTGAACTAGAACTGAACTAGAACTGAACTAGAACTGAACTAGAACTGAACTAGAACTGAACTAGAACTGAACTAGAACTGAACTAGAACTGAACTAGAACTGAACTAGACTAACTGAACTAGAACTGAACTAGAACTGAACTAGAACTGAACTAGAAACTGAACTAGAACTGAACTAGAACTGAACTAGAACTGAACTAGAACTGAACTAGAACTGAACTAGAACTGAACTAGAACTGAACTAGAACTGAACGAGAACTGAACTAGACTGAACTAGAACTGACGTAACTGAACTAGAACTGAACTAGAACTGAACTAGAACTGAACTAGAACTGAACTAGAACTGAACTAGAACTGAACTAGAACTGAACTAGAACTGAACTAGAACTGAACTAGAACTGAACTAGAACTGAACTAGAACTGAACTAGAACTGAACTAGAACTGAACTAGAACTGAACTAGAACTGAACTAGAACTGAACTAGAACTGAACTAGAACTGAACTAGAACTGAACTGAATAGAACTGAACTAGAACTGAACTAGAACTGAACTAGAACTGAACTAGAACTGAACTAGAACTGAACTAGAACTGAACTAGAACTGAACTAGAACTGAACTAGAACTGAACTAGAACTGAACTAGAACTGAACTAGAACTGAACTAGAACTGAACTAGAACTGAACTAGAACTGAACTAGAACTGAACTAGAACTGAACTAGAACTGAACTAGAACTGAACTAGAACTGAACTAGAACTGAACTAGAACTAACTAGAACTGAACTAGAACTGAACTAGACCTGAACTAGAACTGAACTAGAACTGAACTAGAACTGACCTAGAACTGAACTAGAACTGAACTAGAACTGAACTAGAACTGAAACTAGAACTGAACTAGAACTGAACTAAGAACTGAACTAGAACGAACTAGAACTGAACTAGAACTGAATAAACTGAACAGAACTGAACTAGAACTGAAACTAGAACTGAACTAGAACTGAACTAGAACTGAACTAGAACTGAACTAGAACTGAACTAAACTGAACTGAACTAGAACTGAACTAGAACTGAACTAGAACTGAACTAGAACTGAACTAGAACTGAACTAGAACTGAACTAGAACTGAACTAGAACTGAACTAGAACTGAACTAGAAACTGAACTAGCACTTGAAACTAGAACGAACTAGAACTGAACTAGAACTGAACTAGAACGAATAGAACTGAACTAGAACTGAACTAGAACTGAACTAGAACTGAACTCGAACTGAACTAGAACTGAACTAGAACTGAACTAGAACTGAACTAGAACTGAACAGAACTGAACTAGAACTGAACTAGAAACTGAACTAGAACTGAACTAGAACTGAACTAGAACTGAACTAGAACTGAACTAGAACTGAACTAGAACTGAACTAGAACTGAACTAGAACTGAACTAGAACTGAACTAGAACTGAACTAGAACTGAACTAGAACTGAACTAGAACTAACTGAACTAGAACTGAACTAGAACTGAACTAGAACTGAACTAGAACTGAACTAGAACTGAACTAGAACTGAACTAAACTGAACTAAACTGAACTAGAACTGAACTAGAACTGAACTAGAACTGAACTAGAACTAAACTAGAGCTGAACTAGAGCTGAACTAGAACTTAACTAGAACTGAACTAGAACTGAACAAGAACTGAACTAGGGAAAAGGAAAAAACAAACGGGATGTTTAGTCTTTACTTACATTCAACATAAATAAATAGGTAGAATTAAAAGATAAGAATGTAGTAAAGACAAATTATAGATAAATTGCTAGTGTTGCCAGAGTATATTGATCATAAATGTTAATAAGTTAGCGATGTATGCAATTGTATTATAGATCCCGAGCAGTGGGTTTACATGGCTGAAAAATTTCCAAAATATTCTCTGGTGATCAGACATTTTTTGTTGAAAATGTACGCTTTTATTTTTAGTGTTTAAATGAAAGTGGACTAGAGATGCTGGCGTATTTCAGCATATACCAATTATTATCTCATAAAAATTAAAGGGACCTAACAACATAAACCAAATCGTATACCAAACGAATGATACATTGTTATATTTATGAAATGATTTGTAGCAATTTTATAAAAATAACAACATACGATTTAGAGAAAAACCCTATGGAAAATTAGTTTTTTTACAGCAGTTTTTTCTTAAAGCCGGTTAAATATTCTATTCATACAGTTGAACTGGAAATTTTAGGTTATGGAGAAAAAAATTTCGTTTCAACTTAAAAAACAAAATGGTCAGACCATTTCTAGAATAGAACAAATAATGAATACATTTTCTTTTATACAAATATTACCTAAATTATTTATTATTTCTTATAATTATATACACAAAAACAAAATTGCTTACATTTTTTTAACAGGAGGATCCATTTTATAAAAATTCCGTTATATGTGTAATGTTCAAATAGAATGATCACTCTTCCATTTATTAGCGTTTATATTTTACTCCACGTTTTAATAATTTAAACCATAAATTTAATACAATTTGCATAAAGATGCCAGGCAAAGTTTTAAACATTATCACTTTAGTTTATAAAAAAATTAAGAACAGAAATTAATGGGAGTTTTTTTGTCTGAGACAAGAAATTTCAATTAATCAAAAACAACAAATTAAACTGAAACAGCCGAAAAAAAATCGAAACTCAGACGATGCTATCTATAACACAAAGTTTTAAGTTTTTCGTTATTGTTTCAAAGAAAAATAAATTTTAGTACAAAATTATTGTTTTATTTTAAATAAAAAATTTAATTTAAATTAACGGGTTTTAATATCTTATTTTTGCTATTTTTTTGTAACTTTAATTATAAAAGCTAAATTAAGTTTTTGTTGGTTTCACAATTAAAAAAAAATTTAAACTTTAACATTCCTTTTGCAACGTAAGCAACTGAAAGCTGAAATTAAACTGCAAAACCGCCACATTAACGAGCGGCACATAACCGAACCAGACGACCAGACCGATACCAACAACATGTATTGGAAGAAGTAGTAGACAGTAAATATGTACAAAAAAAAATTAAAATAATGTACCTTATTTTTTGTTGTTGTTATTGTCACAATTCCTCTATACTCTCCCGGTATTTTAAAAGCACACTCTTTTACTTCAGAAATCTCAGAGAGCTAGAGAGTGATTGTCAGGAGAATGTTGGTTTAAAAAGGAATAAAGTCGAAGAAAAAGAATCAAAATCAAAATTGTTGCCCACGAAAATCATTTTGTTCGATTATTTTCGTTGAGGGTTTGTTTCAGTGATGTCTATTTTTTGCTTGCCAAAATTTGTAGCGCGATTTTTAAGTTTGAAAAGCTGCAGGGATAATACAATAGTTCGACTATAGACTATACTATAGACTGGACTATAGACTATACTATAGACTATACTATAGACTGGACTATAGACTAGACTATAGACTGGACTATAGACTAGACTATAGACTATACTATAGACTGGACTATAGACTAGACTATAGACTAGACTATAGACTAGACTAGACTAGACTATAGACTAGACTAGACTATAGACTAGACTAGACTATAGACTAGACTATAGACTAGACTATAGACTAGACTATAGACTAGACTATAGACTAGACTATAGACTAGACTATAGACTCGACTATAGACTAGACTATAGACTAGACTATGAACTAGACTATAGACTAGACTATAGACTAGACTATAGACTAGACTATAGACTAGACTATAGACTAGACTATAGACTAGACTATAGACTAGACTATAGACTAGACTATAGACTAGACTATAGACTAGACTATAGACTAGACTATAGACTAGACTATAGACTAGACTATAGACTAGACTATAGACTAGACTATAGACTAGACTATAGACTAGACTATAGACTAGACTATAGACTAGACTATAGACTAGACTATAGACTAGACTATAGACTAGACTATAGACTAGACTATAGACTAGACTATAGACTAGACTATAGACTAGACTATAGACTAGACTATAGACTAGACTATAGACTAGACTATAGACTAGACTATAGACTACTATAGACTAGACTATAGACTAGACTATAGACTAGACTATAGACTAGACTATAGACTAGACTATAGACTAGACTATAGACTAGCCTTGACTATAGACTAGCCTTGACTATAGACTAGCCTTGACTATAGACTAGGCTGTAAATTTGGCTTACTGGAAATCGGAACCCTCACCTGTGAGCCCTACATGATCAGCATTACCTTTCCATTGGTTATTGAGTCTTCTGGTCCCAGTCGGTAGAAACTCAAGGTTTTACAGAATACCAGAACTGACAATCCACAATTAGCGCTCCCACGACAATTGGATCTTCGCTTCGGAACGACCCGAGTCATATTCGGCCAAAGATTTTCAACCCAGCGACAGCTGTAAAGTTTTTTCCCCATGAAAGAACTATCGGCCACAGTCGAACTGTTATAAAAACAACAACATCCACAATCAGGAACCTAAATATATGGGTTATTAGCTTTTTTCAGGGTCAAATATGGGCCGATCCTTCAGTATTGTTTATTTAGTTTATATAATATATATAATTGCCATTGGTTATTGGGTCTTCTGGTCCCAGTCGGTAGAAACTCAAGGTTTTACAGAATACCAGAAATGACAATCCACAATTAGCGCTCCCACGACAATAGGATCTTCGCTTCGGAACGACCCGAGTCATACTCGGCCAAAGATTGTCAACCCAGCGACAGCTGTAAAGTTTTTTCCCATGAAAGAACTATCGGCCACAGTCGAACTGTTACAAAAACAAAAACATCCACAAACAGGAACCTAAATATATGGGTTATTAGCTTTTTTCAGTGTCAAATATGGGCCGATCCTTTAGTAATGTTTATTTAGTTTATATAATAGTAATTTATGACGAATTTCATCACATTACTATTGTTTATAAGTGAATTACCGACGATTAAGTCATTTTTTGAAGGAGAGTTTAGTTGCACCGATATGTCATAGCTTAAATTTGGACTCAAGCGACTCATGAACCCAACTGTGAACCATACTTGATTAGCATTCTTTTGGTATTGTTTCTGATTGGCCCTCTGTTTTTGTTCAATATGAGAATCTCAATCTACAATCATTAACCCAAATATATGACTTTCATACTGAAGACCCAAATCATATAGAATTTAGATAATGAGACTATATGATAATGAAAAGTTTTAAAAGATTTCTGCTCAGTAAATTATCTTCAAATATTAGAATTTCTTTGAATCGATAATTAATTTTGAATACATTAAACCATAAAAACGCTAAATTGTCATTATTTAATTTTCAATAGTTTGCTTTATGTCACATCACTCTCTCAACATTTTTCGGCAAACTGAGAGCGGTATGTTTATCCAAAAATGTGTGTGCATGTGCAAAATATCACAAAAGTGGGAGCTAAACTATTCTCTTTTAGCAAAAAACAACAAAATAAACAAGTACGAGAGTACATTATACATACCGCCTTAAGCTCTTCCTGTAGCTTCAAAATTTATAGAAAAAAGAAAAAAAAAACGAAACAAGAAAATAAGGAATAAAACAAAAATATACAAAAAAAGCACACGCAACACCTCGTACATCATTATCACACAAAGACAGTTGGTAAAAAGGAGGAGAAGAAGAAGATATAGCAGCAGCATCAACATCATCGTTGAGGAATATTCGTGGTGTAAGAGTAGTAGTAGTAGCAGGCAGACTAAAGAAACATGGTAGTGAATACAGTAATACCTCGATTTACTTATTTTTTTATTCATGTAACCAAAATAGTAAAAAAATATGTAATATGTAATTAATGTTAAGCGATCTATATCTAACATCTCCTCATGACATAGTTTTTCTTATGAGTAGCATCATATTAGATTTTCACACGTAAATCGAGTCATTACTGTTTAGAGACTTTGGTGTAGAATTAAGCAACAGCAGCAGCATCCATCTCCTGAATTTTAAATTATTTCTTTGCATAAAGAAGAAGTTATTGTCCGTCTCTTTGAACACGTCTCATGTCTGTCCTTCGTTTCGTTCTTCTTATCATCATCATCATCTTCATCAACAGCGTAGTCGTCGTCATCACCACAGAGACTATTGTTCGTTCAATGTTGTATGATGTGTGTCCCCATCATTTATATTTTATACAGTGACATACCAACAAACACTCTCTATATCTCCACATCATATAATATTATTTTTTATTCCTTGTTAATATATACAGAAACATTTATGGGTATAAGTAGACTCAATAAGGGGGTCATACTTGAAAGTTTTTGTAGAGTTGCATTTTAAAAATACTATAATCCGGACTATAGATGAGAATAGACTACGGTCTAGGCTATAGACTACACTATAGTCCAGACTATAGATTAGACAACAGTCCATAATATAGACTTAAATCCAGACTATAGATTATAATCAAAATTATGGATTATACCTTAATCCAAATATAGACTAGACTATAGTCCAGACTATAAACCAGACTATAGACTAGGCAATAGCCTAGGCTGTATATTAGACTATAACCCATACAATAGACTAAGCAATAGTCCGGACTACAGACTAGATTATAGTCGAAATTATAGACTAAATAGACTATGGCCCAGACCTAAGGTTAGCCTATAGTTCAGAATATAATTCAGAAAAAGGTATAGACTATAGTCCAGAATTTTGTGCAGAATTTTGTTTATATTAGAGACCTAATTATCGACAAGACTGTAATCCAGAATGTAGGTTAGACTAGACTATAGTCCATGTTAAAGACTAAACTATAGTCCAGAATATACTAAATATGTACTATCCCAACAGACTATAGACTAGACTATAGTCCAGACAATAGACTAGGCTATAGCCCAGACAATAGACTAGGCTATAGTCCGGACAATAGACTAGGCTATAGTCCAGACAATAGACTAGACTATAATCCAGACAATAGACTAGATTATAATACAAACTATAGACTGGACTATAGTCCAGACTATAGACTATAATCCAGACTATAGACTAGACTATAGTCCAGACTAGACTATGGACCACACTATAGACTAGACTATAGTCCAGAGTATAGACTAGACTATAGTCCAGAGTATAGACTAGACTATAGTCCAGAGTATAAACTACACTATAGTCCAGAATATAGACTACACTATAGTCCAGACTATAGACTACACTATAGTCCAGACTATAGACTACACTATAGTCCAGACTATAGACTACACTATAGTCCAGACTATAGACTACACTATAGTCCAGACTATAGACTACACTATAGTCCAGACTATAGACTACACTACACTATAGTCCAGACTATAGACTACACTATAGTCCAGACTATAGACTACACTATAGTCCAGACTATAGACTACACTATAGTCCAGACTATAGACTACACTATAGTCCAGACTATAGACTACACTATAGTCCAGACTATAGACTACACTATAGTCCAGACTATAGACTACACTATAGTCCAGACTATAGACTACACTATAGTCCAGACTATAGACTACACTATAGTCAAGACTATTGTCTACACTATAGTCCAGACTAATATAAGTGTATAAATATAAAAAAGCATTGAAGCTAAAAAATTCTAAGTCCTTTCGCAAAAGCCCTCGTATACATACGTCTATAGATACCTACATATTGGTTGTTTGTTTATTTTTTTTTTAATATCTTGCTACAAGTCTTTTTTATGTGAGTTTGGTTTTTTTTAACTTGAGGTTGGGTTGATTTCGTTCTTGTTGGTTTTAACATTTTGTCGCTTGAGTTGCGCGGCAAATGTGTTAAATTTGTGCGCGCGCCATTTTTTCCCTTCCATTATTTATGTTGCTGTTGTTGCATATAGCTGTTGCTATTTCGCATATAATTCTTAAAGTTGTTGTAGATATGTATTTTATTGTTGCCTCGTTGCTGTGGTAGTATTTGTTATACCCTTCCTTAACAACTTCTCATTTGTGACAAGCAGCAGTATCCACAGTCAGCATCTCAATATACTATTTGTTTTAATACTCATACGCACATCAATATCGAACTCTAGAGTATCTGCTGGGTACTTAAATTAAAAGTATGTACAGGAATTGGGGTTGCAGGAAAATTTTTTGAACAAATAATATTAAGGAAATTGAAAGTTTAGGTTCAGGTTAAGGGTCGACAATTTCGAAAATCATGGAAATATTCATAGGAGTCTCAATTTCGAGAATTTTTGCTTATAACAAATTTCTTAAAAAAGACAAATACGAGGAGAATATTGGATGTATTCCGACAAGCACAACTAACGGATTCAGACGAATGTTAAGCAGGACAGTGAAACGCTGGTCTACTTTCTCCATTTTACAAGTGATGTTATTCCAGATATTATATTCCTCAGGAACACTCATTGGAAAATTCATAGGAATTTACGAAAACGAGCGCACAGCAGCGGCATAGGTGTAGTTTTCAAATACGACAAGATATGTTCACTGTTCGAAATCGAAGCTATGATACGCTTTCACGATCTAATGGGTCAATCGTAGGTGAATATTGGATCGATGATTAATAACTCTGTATTGTCGCAAACATATTCCGAACATTATTTTACATCAAAAACAGCGGGAATGAAAGTAATGAATCCAAACTTGCTGGCCGCAAAACGATAATACAGGATATAGATTTCACTACAAACTAAACCATGGGTTCTAAACCGTATTTTTCTTCACGGATGAATCGTGAGCCATTGGGTTGGTTTTTTATACTAAACTTCTGTCAACTATTTAGTTACGGAATTTCAGAAAATCTTAAAACAATTAAACTTCTTAGCAATAAAAATACTTAAAGCAATCTATTCCAAAGCTATGAATACACGTTTGTCAGAGATCTTAAAACGTTAGCAGATCTGGCAATATACTGACAAATCGTTAGTAACAGGTAAATTTTTAGTTCAGACGGATGTAAGATAATCTTACAATTTCATTGTCAGACAATAAATTTATTTGCCAACAAAAATTGTCACATTTCACACTGTTGTGAGATTGTTGTATGACAAAGGTAGACAGTTCTTATTTTGTATGTTCTTTTAATGCCCAATAGAAAACATTTATCTGACAACACGTCTGACAATAAAAATTGTCAGACAATTATCTGACAATGGCAACGTTATGTGTTTACACGATTGTTAGATGTCTGACAATATTATTATGTTACAATATACTGGCAAAGCTTTTTCTGACAACGTTGCAAGGCAAACATTTTAAGTTTACACGGTTGTTAAGCTATGTATACACGGTTGTTAGATCTTACAACGTTGGCAGTAAAATGTGCAGAAAATGTCTAACAACAGTGTCAATTTACAAAATTTATCTTGCAATATTGTCAGTAATGCTTTTTCTGACAACGTTGCAAAAGAAAAATTCCAAGTTCACACGATTGCTGGACATTTTCTGGACATTTTACTGACAACGTTGTAAGATCTGACAACCGTGTATCAGAGCTTTTAGACATTTTCTGAACATTTTTCTGACAACGTTGTAAGATTTGACAACCATGTATACACAGCTTAAGGTAATTTAACATTGATAAGAATATAGTCCCGATATAGTTAAGTAAACTAAAGTCTCTCACAGAAATCACACAAATCAAAGATGCTGTAAGATTTATTACCATAACTTCTGAGTCACTTACAGCAAAGACTAGCCATTTCGAACCCTGTAAATTGTGGTTCTTTAACAACCAACAAATCTAAAAATCGGGGGGAAAAACCTGCTGCTGTTGCTAGTTTTTTTTTTCATGACAATGAAATCCACAAATACACATAATATAAAATAATAATAAAAAAACGGGCGTACTTGTTGTCGTAGTATTTAACCTTAGCAGCGTCATCAACATCATCATGGTCGTCAGCATCAGCAACCACGGCAACAGCAACAACTACATACAACAACATCAGTGGTAGTAGCAACATCACATCATCATTACCATCGACCTCGCCAACATCGAGAGAAAACTCGTTGTCCCTCTATACTCGTTATAATTTTTGCAAATATTTAAAGGTTGCCGGTTTTATTCTGGTTCCTGTGTTCACTTATTTTTCCACCTTTTCTTTTAATGCCAAATTCATTCATTATTTTAACTTGTTGTTTTTTTTTTTTTTTTTTTGTCGTCTTGGTTGTTGTTGCTGTAGCCGCTGTCTTTTCAACTTCTTGTTCACGACAGTTGCCAAGCAACAAATAAAGTTTACGAAATCAAAGCAAAATCCTACGAAGGAAACTTTGGCATGAAGGAATTATAAGGTGAAAAGAAGGCAAAAAAAAAAAGTGGAAAAAAGCAAAAAAAAAAGTTAAAATAATGAATTGTTCGAGATTTTCTTTCGAACAAAAAAAAAAATTGCATTAAATGTGGTTGGAATGTTTAAAAAGTTTGTTAAAGAGTAAGAGAGTTTTTGCAAATATCTCTCTCTTTCGTTTAAACTAAAGTTTTGAGTAGAGTTAACGATTGTTGCTTTAATTTAAATGAATTCCACCCCAAAAAAAAATATTTTATTTAAAAAAATGAAAAAAAAAATAAATTTACGGGTTAATGTTCGATTTACTTGGAATTTTTGTATTTTTTTTATTATTTCTTTATTTACGACTATTTAGAGACAAATTAGAGAAGAGCATGTTTAGCAATGGCTGTTGCTTTAAGTTTAAGAAATAAATTATGAGTTTTTTCTTTTTTTGCTTTATGTAAATAAAACTTTAGAAACTTAATTACAGATAACAAAACATTCAATGAAATCTTCACAATAGATAAGATAAGAAAGACGTACGAGGGTAAAAAAAATGCATTTATGTACATAAATTATATATTTAGAAGCCATTCTCTATGTACAAGTATATAGGGGAATAATTATTTAATACTTATTAGATCAATGAAAGCAAAGTTATATTTAAAAGTTTAAAAGGAAAAGGGTTTTGAAGAAAATGTTTTTTATTTACATAAAATGGTACTTAACTAAAGCACAAATGGTACTTTTTGAAAAGTAGTACTTAATAATTCTTATGCTTCAATGATAAAAACTTAGTAGTGGGGATTATATAATTTCATTATAGGAAACATCTGTACAGTATTTAAGTTCATAATGACGACACTAAAACGATGAAATGTTAAAGAGATTGTTCACGAAAACTCTCAGAACTTTCATGGTTATGATAACTGTTCACTGTTGTATTAGAACTTTATAGATTTTGTGAGAATGTGAAAGAATTAGAAGACAATTTAAGATATTATTTGGCCTAATTTGGGACATAAAGTTTCAGACTAAATTAGCTAGGAAATAATGGAATAAAGAAAAGGTGTTAAAGAAACTTTGAGATAGGGAATATTATATTCTGAAAAGGTAAGGAAAGTAGTACTTAATTATTCTTATGTTTTCATACTAAAACTTAGTAGTGGGGATTATATCATTTCAATATAGGATCAATCAGAAGTACGGACTGAAAGAGTTAAAAGAGTTAACTGAACGAGTTAAAAGAGTTAAAGAATTCATAATACGCTCAATCGTAAAGCATTGCGCAACTTTATGCGAGAACGTAATCGAAATTCAGAATATGGGGGGGATTATATAAGAATGTCAAAGTGTTAAAAATACGAACATATTATCTGCAGCTGACCCAGTAATTCAAACTTCAATGGCTAGAAGATGGTGTTCGCGATAGACTAGAACATGGGATCCAAACTATTTATACCCTACACCACTATAGTGGGGAGGGTATTATACGTTTGTGCTGATGTTTGTAACACACAAAAATATTGGTCTCACACCCACCGACTCAGAATCATTTTGAGTCGATGAAGACATGTCCATCCGTCCGTCTGTCCGGCTGGCTGTCCAAGTAAATCTTGTGCGCAATGTACAGGCCGCAATTTTCAATTTGATGAAATTTGGACCAAACATGTTTTTTGACACAAGGACGAAGCCTATTGAAAATGGTTGAAATCGGTCTATTATTTCACCTAGCCCCCATACAACCGTACCTCCCGATTTGGGCTTTTTATGCCATAATTACGTCAAATATACTATTATCTCTCTAAAAATTGGTACAAATAAGTTTTATATAAGTATAAATGACACTGCAGATTTTCGTAATGATCGGCCCTTATTTGACCCCCATACAAACCATCCTTTAAAAAATATCTTAAACGTCTTAAATTGACTTGTAACCATTTGTATCGCAATGAAACTCAACATAATTAACTATTATTTAAAAATATATCCTTTTCCCAAATTTAATGAGGATCGGCCCATGTTTGACCTATAATCCTATATAAAGCCTCATTTAGAAAATTTGCTTTTTATCAATAAATTGCTTAAATACTTTGGAATTAAGGTAAAATTCAACTAAAAGTTTCTTTGTGAAAAATACAAATTTTTTAAATATACTCATGGTGTAGGGTATTATATGGTCGGCCATGCCCGACTATACTTTCCTACTTGTTTTTCTTTGCGTATATCTTGCGTAATATATTTGGCAGCTTCTATACAGAACAGAAGAACTTATTGTTCTATCAACCTCTCTGTTGTGGAAACATTCATCTGGGAAGTGTAAAATTGTACGATATTATACTTAGTTTGAACATCTCCTACAATACGTATATCTCAAACGGGTCTACTTTTTAAGTATTTTGTCAGCAATAGTGTTTGATTCCTCTTCCGGTTGACACATTTGTTTGTAATCAATATCATCTAGCTGTTAGGTGATTAGAATAACATTAGAATGATACAGAAGTGGCAACAAGAACTAATTCCCTGTTCCAAAACTCTAAAAGTTTTTGATCATTCTTTTATAAACTCTACGAACTATTGCATTTATAAATTTTATATTTAACTTCTTCTAAACAACAGTAAAACTTACGTTTTCTCGTCGTTGCCACTACAAGCGGTTCAACGTCCCGGAATAGCCTGAAATATTCAGTCAAGGGCAGTCAACTCCAGCAAAAGTTATAACGTTTAGAGAGATAGACGTCAAGAAAAAGTAATAACTAGACCGAGCACCAAAAAGCTATTTATGTAACTTCACATGATGTTGAGTTCTACGGACTACTGGGGGCTAGTCTGATAAATAACATTCAGTATGGAGCAATCAGTAAGTTACTTGTTACTTTTTTGTGAACTTCTAAGAAAGGTCCTCGATCTTCCTACTCCACTAATGAAAGGTTTATGTGTATAATACTTTGATAGTTTGATATTCAACAATCAATATGGATTTCTAATTTCTATGTTGAGGCCTTGACAGAATGGATCTGCACGGAAATGCATCACGGCGCTGAACCTGATGCGTAGAACGATCAATAATACATCAAAGGGGACGCATTACACACCTTATGTTCAGCTTTATTAATTGTAAGGGATTATTGAAGATGTTGGAATGTTTGTTGGAAATTCTTATCTTCCCTCTTAACATTTTCCGAAAAATACAAACCCAAAATTATACCTTTTTATATCAAGTATACAATAACACAGTGAGACAAAATAAACGAAAATTGAAATACTTGGCATGTGACAATATTTTTCTGAAAGGTGGACCGAGTAGAACCAAAATCTGTTTTTTGAAATGTTTTTGAACAATTTTGTATTAAGAAAAAGATCAATAACGTCGTCAATTGCTAAAGGATTTTTAAAAACAAAGTTGCGTTTTAGTCATGAATAGACCTGGTTTTGTAATCAATTAATAACAAGTAGGAAATTATAGTCAGGCATGGCCGACTAAATGATACCCTACACCATGAGTATATTTTAAAAATAATTTTTTTTTTTTCATAAAGATTTTTTTGTTTAATTTTACCTTAATTCCGATGTATGTACATATTTAAGCAATTTATTGATGAAAAACAAAATTTCTAAGAGGCTTTATATGGTAATTAGTGTTAAATATGGACCGATCCTCCACAAATTGGGATGAAGGATGTATTTTTATATAAAGGTTAGCTATTCTGAATTTCGTCGCTGTACTAATGGTTATAAGTCAATTTTTGGGCGTTTAAGTTATTTTTTAGAGGGAGGTTTGTATGGGGGCTAGGGTCAAACGACGGCCGATCATTATGATAATCGGCATGGTCTTTTATGCCTATATAAAACTTAGTTTTGACAATTTTTAGAGAGATATTAGTATATTTGACATAGTAATGAGTTAAAACCCCAAATAGGTAGGTGAGGTTGTATGGGGGCTAGGTGATATAACGAACCGACTTCAACCATTTTCAATAGACATCGTCCTTGTGCCACAAACACGTATCTTGAAAATTGTGGCCTGTAGCTTCAGCACAAGGTTTGCATGGACAGACAGCCGGATGAACATGTCAGAATCTCATAAAGTGATTCTGAGTCGATCGGTATACTTTAAGGTGGGTGTAGGGCCAATATTTTTGTGCGTTACAAACATCAGCACAAACGTATAATACCATCCCCACTATAGTGGTGTAGGGTATAAATATGTACACAAATTTCAAGATTAGGTTAAACATCATATATGTCAATATAAAGGCCTCAGCTTCTGCTTTCTAAATCCGTTGAGAAATTTAAAATCGGTTTAGATTCACCAAAGTTAAAGACCTATAAGTGCTTAAAGGTACCGGAAAAAACGGTTTTTTACCCGTATCTCTGAATTTGAATAAAAATTTTCAATTTTTTTTCTTAAACCTATAAAATAAGTTAATTCAGCTGATCCCTTAAACTAACAATTTTGATAGTAATCTAATAATAAAACTATACAACAATTAAATAAAAACCAACAAAATATTTAAAAATTTGTTTTTATGTAATCAAATTTTCTATTTTATTTATTATAAACAAACATATAAAACACAAATACAAACAAACAAATAATCAAATTAAACACATGCAAGCAGCAACAGAAAAAGTTTTTAATAAAATGCAGAAAAACAAATATTAAATTCAATTTTTAAACTGGCAAAATTCAAGTTTATATTTATAAAAAAATTATTAAATTAAATGGAGAAAATTGATGAAAACAAATTTTGCAAATGAAAATAAATTAAAATATAAAAACAAAACTTATTTTTCTAAAAAAAAAAAACGAAATTAAATAAAACATATTTCATTGTAAATATTGGCAAAAAAAAATTTACTAAAGTATTGTTTAGGTGTATATTATTATATTTAAGATAAAATTATTTTAAGAGTTCATTTTTTATTGCAATTCAAATACAAGAAAATGAATTAATTGATTACCAAATGTATTAGTTCCACAAATAGTTCTAAAACTCATGATTATATTATTCCATTTTGGTATTGAGATCAGTGTTGACAAAATTGGTACAATTGTACTTTTTTTGCTACAATTCAATCTTCAGAAGTACAATGCTACAACAATGAGAGATCAGTGTTGACAATGATACATTTTTTACAATTTTAAACTCATTCTCTAATCGAAATAATAATCTAAAATTGTACTTCTAACACAAAGTTCAAAGGACTAACGACTTCGATCAGATTTTTACTAAATTTTAGAAGAGAAAAAATAATAATTCTTATTTATATTCTTTCATATTGTTAAGAAACTTTAAAGAGAGTACTTTTAATTTTGAATAGACATTTAAAGTACTTTTTACTAGACATTAGATTAGTCTAATGACTTTTCTAAGTTCTAGTCTATTAAATAATCTGGGGACTAGTCTGAAGAATAGTATACATACTATTTTTTAGATTAAGCTGTAGAATATTCATTTTTGAAAGTGGCATTATGGATCGAGTTAGGTATTATTTCTGAGGTAAGAAGGCATAAGTTGTATTTTTGTATTTTTCAGGAGAACATTTTAAAGTTTTAAATTCCAATACAAAACTATAGTAAAACACATTTTGAGATAGTTTTGCTTCATATCGGAATCAAAAAAGTATAATTTTTAATGCTGTTTTTTAAAATTTAGTTTGAGATCAAAAATTTTTATTCCAAATTATCACCTTTGGAACTGTTTCTATGTTAGCGTTATGGAATTGGCACTCTTTCTTAGGAACTGTTCTAAAATCAGTTCTTTAAATAATGATTTTTGTTCGAATTTGTCACTCTCAGAACTAGTTCTAAAGAACTACACAGGTGTCTTCCTCCTATTGTCCTATGAGGAAGTCAATCGTCACAGCATTGATTAAAAAGAGACAAAAAAAAATTACAATTGTCCACACTTTAGATTACTTGGGGACGGTAATATGATGACAGTCTTAGCTCTCTTTTACCCTAAACGTCAAATTAATATCATAATAAAAAATTAACAGGTACAGACGGCATTTATTAGCGTTATAACGTCGTTATGACAGTGTTGTCTAAACAATTGATTAGACAACATTGTCTTGACAAAAAACCTCATTTTATTATAAAATTTGTTTAGAATTTTGTTTTTGTGCAATTAAAATTGATTTCTAACATAAGTTTAGTGAAATTAGTGTTTATTTAAAAAATTTGCATTTAATTTTAATTGTTTTTATAAAATATAGCATTATTTCAATAAAATTATCTGTGAGTTGTCGTGATAAAATCAGCATTTTGTTACCCCTATGCCTTAACATAAACAAAAAACTGACAATTTTTCTGCCGACATTTTGTTAAGTGTCGTGATAAATATATGTCTAATATAGACACGAGATTACAAAAAGATCAATAAAGTGATAACTATCTTCACTTTCGTTTACAAAGAGTACATTCTTTAGTGGAAATTACTGTCAAATCATCAAATGAATTGAATCTTTGACGAACTACTGGATGTTTCTGAGTTGACAATCTTTATTCGATTGGGAATAGTCTCGTTCCGAAGCGAAGATCCCGCATCCAAAAAAATTATAATTTCAAGTAGTTTTTTTATTTTTCTAGATGTAGAGCGGAATTTTAAGTTCCCAGTTACAGTTAATGGTTATTTCAAAAGAAAATTATGGGTCGATTATGGATAGCAATCAAACTTCTGATGTGTTGCCAGCAGTCAACGCAAGTTGACATAAAACTTGGTATTAAGAACTCCCAAAAAATATCGATTATAAAACTTTTAGCCATTTTTACTCATATCATCCCCTAAACGTTCGAGTTTTTAAAAATCCCTTTCTAATGATTCAATACAAATAACAAAGAAACCTGGAACCTAACATTCATAATTTTAGCTTTAACGTTTTAGGCTGATCGATGATAAATCAGTCATTATATAAATAATTGCAACTTTTTTTGCAAGTGTGAGGAATACTTCCCTTATTTAAAATTATTAAGTATATCCGCAGTTATTATTAATTATAAAAAAAACAACTTAACGAAAAAATAACTTATCAAAATTTCACACAATTGTTTTAAAAAACTCAAATTGGAAACTCAAACTCGCAGCTGTCTGTCCATCTGTAATTTCAACTGAGGTTAGGTTGCTATCGATAATCGACCCAATAGGTTGTTTTTTAGAATTTGATACCACTTCATGCTAAAAAGTATAATATCCTGCGATATCTTTCGAGAACACTTTCCATTTTTCATCAAAAATTATCAATATACGTCAAAATAAAGTGTGTAGTAAACTCATATCCATAAAAAGTTCAGAGGTTTAGTTTTGTGAGTGAAAATGTTAATCGGTCCCATACTCCAAATATAAAATTTTAAGATTAAAAGCATTTTTTTTTTAATTTTTCAAAAAAATATTTCATGATAATGTATCAAACACGTGTGTTTAACAATTACAAACTAGTGAGGGAGATAGAAATAAAGAAAATGAAAGAGATGAAAAGAGTCTAATGAATCGAAATACGGAGTGAGCCTCCTACTGACTTCAGAGCCTTCGAATTCATTTCAAAAGGGTTAAAAGTATGGTGGAACGGTTAAAATATAATCAAATTACTTCAACTTCTAAATTCGATTCCACGACAATTGGATCTTCGCTACGGAACGATCTGAATCATATACGGCCAAAGATTGTCAAGCCAACTACAGCTGTATAAACCGAGATGATTTCCCTCAGGCAAGAACTTTCAGAAACCCTCAATGAAAAAAAAAAGATTTCGACAGAGAAAAAAATTCATTAATATTTCCTATTTTATTTCTTATACTAAACTTCAAAATCTATGATTTCAATCCAAAGATATCGAAATTTTAATGGAACAGTTCATTAGTCAGATTATAAGAAATCCATTATACAAGAGGATATTTCTAGCTTAATCCTTCCCTCAAGTAGAAATAACTCTTTGAAACTAGTTTAAAAACTTGATGATTTTCAAAACTTAAAACTATTTTTTAAAAAAAGTGTAGAGCAGTTTAACAATATTAAAAATGAACAAACTAAAAACATAATGCAATGAAGTTTTGTAAAAAAAAATGTGTCTTAAATTATGTACTTTAACTATTTGTTGAAGGCGGCAGTAATGTGGTGAAAAAATATAAAAAAGATAACTATTTAACATGACGTTTTAGAGCATACATTCGTCGTGTTGTGTAAAAAGGTTGAAAATCTATAATCTCATTGGAAGAGTTATATATTTTCTCCTTACGCTTTGGTGTTGTTTGTTTATTGGATTTGGAAGTTTTGGTAATAGCTGCATATGTTGAAGGATCTGGTGGGTTAGTTACTGCAGAATCGCTAGAAGCATTGGACGTATTTAAATCATCATCATGTTCTGATTTTATAAAACGTTGTAAAAAGTTGATTCTTTTAGCTTGTTTACTACTATCACTGCTGCTGGTATTGCTGCTGCTAGTAGTAGTGATACTAGAAACATCATCTGCTGAATCGCTTTGAGTTTTATTTAATGATTTTTCTTTACTATAAAGCGAATGTTTAATATTTATATTATTACTTAAAACCGGCCAATTTTCTGGCTTATCAAAGATATGTTCATCCTCATCAGAGATTGGTTTCCAACGTGGTATATCTTCAGCAGTTTCAAAAGAATCAATGTTTTGTTTCTCACTGCTAATGGAACTATTTAAGGATAATAAAGATGTATCCTCTAGTAATTTTTGATATTGCTGTAAACGTTGAGCTTTAAGCTGGAAATCAGGTGATGTATTGTTAGCCGAAGCAGTGGAAAAAGAATCACTATTATCTCCGGCCGTACTAAATGTATTATTTAAAGATGAAGTAGTGCTAACAAAGGAGGTATTACAACTACTTTCTAGTTCAGAAACTAAAGAATCATTGGGATTATTTTTTAACTCGCTTGAATTGCTATTATTGCAGCTATCAAAACCCGATGAGGTATCCGATACTTTTTCCTTCAATTTGAAAACATTATCATCAAAGAATAAAGCCACTTTTCTACGACCATTCTGTACAAGTTTTATTTTATTTCCACCGGAAATGTTGCCATAGTTACTTTTTGATTCAATGCCTGTTCAACACTTACACCCATGCCACAGTAACGCATCATGCCAATTGTTTCCTGTTCGATTTTCTTATTATTTTCCCAATCATCGATGGTGGGTTGTTCACCCACCGGTTTGGTACTGGCCATACGTTGTACTTGTTGTATTGCATGCAACTTTCCATTTAATTTCGCCGTGGGTTTTCTATGTTCTTTACTTTCGGTCTTTTTATTGGCAGCATATTCTGTATGGGTTTTGGGTCTTGGATAGCTACTGTATTGAGGCTCCGATAGAACTCCGTATATGAAGTCATGATGTGGTTGCAAGTTAACCACTTCTTCTTCGAAGTCGGTTGTGGGTATCCAAGGCATTTTTATGGGAAGTTTTAAAACTTTACTAATGAAGGACTGTAATAAAATATCGTAAATTTTTTATTTTCTTCTTTTATTATGAAAATGCAACAAAACGAAACATTTTTTTTAAGAATTTTATTCTTAAAGCTTTTTCATTTCATTCTACGTATGTATGTTAATTAGATCAAATTTTGCGAACTTTTTCGGTGTAGTCTTATCGAGTTGAATTCGATCTTGATCACTTTGATCTGGACTCTTCTATAATTGAAGTTCAACAAAGAGTCAACGAATTGAAAATGACAGTAATTTTCACTAACATCTAATTACCTAATTGATTCTAATTCGTCCTTTGTCACGAATGTACTTTTTGTAGTCGTGACTTTTATGGACCTTTTGTAAGGGAGGACGGATAACCACTTAAATGATATAAGTGTGCATTTATTTTTACAATAGGATAGAAATAACACTGATCTGAATCAGATGCTAATTGTATGCTCTTCACTAAGTTGTCCTATTGACGTATAAGTATACAATCGGATGCGTTTTAATTTGTAATAACCTGCGGACTGCTGGGTGTACTCTAGCTAAGCGAGGGCGAAGACAGTCGTCACTATACTGTACTCTACCTAAACAAGAGATGGAACATTTGAAATATGCTTTTTTATTTTGTAGCAAAGTGAATTATTTCTCCAATTGTAGACGAAGTGATGTATGGTTACTGTCTCCAAAGATGATAATATTGTTATTACATGCCCATATTTAAATAACTAGGTGGCTAGTGGTGTTTAGATTGGAAATTTGAACATAAATTTTTGTTTGGTATCATCTGGACTAATATAATAAAAAGTTTTTAATCCATTTGATAAAACAGTTACCGATTTGGCAATCATTAGCCGATGTTTAATCGGATTGACCGTTATAAGTGTGTCTGCATGTGGTTAGGGTCGCACTGATATCGACTACGCACTATTTGAAGTGCCGAGTTTTTCCATACAAAATCTGTTTTAAACCATCAATAACTTTAATTGGTATCCGAAAATGAAAGGTTATGAAGTTTGCGAACAACAATTTGTTTTCTCCTAAATAATTTCATTAAACTATTATTTATCAATAGTTTTTCAATTGCAATGCGCTCAAGATATGAACTCAACACATGTGCCTATAAGAAGGAACTTGTACTCTTTAACAACCCAAGCAACCTATAGCGTATTAAACAAAATATTAATTTCCAATAATAAAAACTTTAAACTACAAATTAATTAAAATTAAAAAAAATAATTCTTAAAAAACAGTTTCGTTTTGTCTTAACAAGGTTTTATACAAAAACAAAATTAATTTTATTTTTTTTACAAAATAACTGTAAAACTTACGGTGCTTGCTTAATTCTGTCCTGAAATTGTATTTGTTTCTTTCTTGTTGCCACTTTTCGTAAAATATTTTCTTCACAATCTAAAAATTAAACATTTTCTTTGTTTTAATTTTTTTTATTTTCTTAAAAAAATTGCTTAGCTTTGCACTTACATTTATTTTCACAAAAAGTTGACCTGCTTTAAAATGTATTAAATAACAAAATTAATATTAATTAATTTGTATTTGTAATAAACTTTATAAATTTAACATTTTATTGTGCGCCTCCTGCGACCAAAAGACAATACAAAAAAACACACACAAAAAAAGCAAAGTGATCATTGTTGTTGCTGTTTAATTGCAATTTTTGTTGTTTTTTTTTTTTCTTTTGTTTACAGTGTTGTATATTTTAGTACGTAACAGAGATGCCTGCGGGATTTTAAGTGAATTTTTTGGTAAGGGAACTGTTTTACATACTAAAGTTAAAGGTGTTTTATATAAATGGACACCAGACATTAGGGTTCTATAGTTGAAACGAAAAGTCGACTTTTCGACTTTTTGCATTTAGTTAAAAGTCGACTTTTCGACTTTTTCCATTTTATGAAAAGTCGATTTTTCGACTTTTCGACCTTTTACATTTATTTAAAAGTCGACTTTTAGACTTTTCGACTTTTAGTATTATATAAATGGTCGACTTTTCGACTTTTTCCGACTTTTCGACTTTTTCCGACTTTTTCCGACTTTTTTCGACTTTTTTCGACTTTTTTCGACTTTTTCCGACTTTTTCCGACTTTTCGATTTTTACGACTTTTTACGACTTTTTGACTATTTTCGACTTTTTTCGACTAATTTTTACTTTTTTCGAGTTTTTCCGACTATTTTAGAGTTTTTGACCTCTTTTCCACTTTTTTAAAATTTTCGACTATTTTCGACTTTTCGACTTTTCGACTTATCGACTTTTTTCGACTTTTTTCGACTTTCTTCGACTTTTTTTGACTTATCGACTTTTTTCGACTTTCCGACTTTTTTCGACTTTTATTTACAAAGTCGACTTTTCGACTTTTTTCATAGACGATAGTCGAGTTATCGACTTTTTTGGAACAAAATAGTCGACTTCGACTTTTCGACTTTTTTCGACAAAAAGTCGATTGTTCGATTATTCGAAAGTCGATTTATAGAACCCTACCAGACATGCGATTTTAGTTTATGGGCAAAGGGGGGTAAATAATCAAAGAGGCAGTATCGTCTACGGATTCAGAAAAACAGCGAATTTATTCAGAAATATTTAGAATAAGGAACTTTACTTAATACATTTATATAACAGTGTACTGTCCAAAATTATTGTTTTATCTTTATTGATCCACTAGAAAAATGTTGGGCTATCAAAAAGAGTTTTCATTTATCAAAAACAAAATAGGTATTAAGATAAACACACCGATTAAGAGCCTTTTTCTAAAAAAGCGCAAAGCAACATATTTTGTTACAAGTATTTTATTATATTAACATGGTTAAAAATTGTTAGAATCGGTTCAAAACTTCATATAGCATTCTCCTGAAGAATTGATCAGTATTGTAACAAAATTGTGCACATATAAATCTAAAATCCATAGAAATCGTATTAAGGTGCATAATGGGGCCATAGATCCCATATAAAGTCCACTCAACAGTAAAAAGGACGCAGTCTTAAAATACCTACTTACACTAAATTATGATATCCCAATTACCTAACCTTTGGCAACTCTGAACAAGAAGATTCCAATTAGATAAAGTACTAAATAAAAATAATAAATATATAATATAAATAAAAAAACTTAATTTAAATAAAATTTTCTTTTAATTTTAATATATATAATACACATTTTCTACTCACAATCTTTTTTATATACCGGCAAATAACAAAATCAAAGCACACGTATCAATAAATGTACACAACAAAAGAAAAACGAAGAAAAATTGTTGCACATACAAAATTTGCACAACATACACAAACGAACCAAAAAAAGGGGAACTAAACTCTTGCTATTTCACTCTCTCTCCCAGCAACAGCTGGTCAAGTCAATAAACTTTCTCCTTCTAGCACACATGAAAATCAAAGCAAATTGCGCCAAAAAATCAAACAAAAAATCACAAGAAATTAAGATTAAAGAAAAAAAGTTGAATATGGAATTGTTTAATTTTTCTCTTAATTTTAATTATATTCTTTAAATCAATGTAAAATTACTATAAATGTTAATGGTATAACATTTTACATATTAAACTAATAGCTAATAAAACCATTTAAAACTTTTCATTTATAAATGTTTGCGAGTTCATTAAACTGACTTACCTCTTTTGCTTGTTTTTGCACTAACTTTTTCTTGGTACCAAGTTTTTCGCAGCGTTTAATTTTAGGCACTTTATCATTAATATAGTTTTTATTAATTATTTTTCTGTTTGCAATTTTATATTATACTTTTTTTCACTTTTAAATTAAATATACTTGAAAGTTTTCACAAAAGTTGACAGCACAGCAGTCAGCCGCTTTTTTTTCACTTTATTATTTTAGCACCTTTTTTCTTCTTCACCGAAATAAAATGTATCTTCTGTGTTTCTTTCATTTCTCTACTTCAGCAATTTTCTTTTTCGACAAACGCAAAAAATAGCAAAGAAGTAGAGACAGAGCCCTGCGCCGACAAATATTAACGGCGGCGGCGACTGACACTAACACCCAATTTACACGATGATTTTTTTTCATGTTTGCCCAGACGTCTGTTTTCATGTTTGTCGATGATTGGTGGTGAGCGGGGTAGAGAAGAATGGGGGGTAAGAAAACAAACATGATTTGGGATTTTCATGATTTTTTTGACATTCCTCTTTAAACTCATTCGTACTGTTTATATTATGCTCATGTAAAAAAATAATTATGTCTTTTTTTACATGAAAACATTAAAATTTGCATGAAAAAAATACTATAGCGTGTTATTAATTGTTTTTTAAATCAAATTAAATGGTTTTTATGTTAAAAATTTCATTTTATTTTTATTACGAATAAGTAATTAAAAAGGATTATACAATTAAACATCAAAAAAAGACATGCATAGTTGCATGTAAAAAATCACCGTATAAATGTTCATGATTTTTTAGAAGATTCTCAAAAGAGAATTGGAAAAACAGACGTCTGAAAAGTCTTCATGTAAATTGCGCCTAAATATGTCGGCGGCGGCTTAAAATCGACTGTAAGCCGGCTAAGTTTTCAAATACGTTTAGTTTTTAAATTTTTTAACGACTTTAAATAAAAACGGAATCCGAGAGATCAGAAAGTGGGATATTGGAAGCAAATATATTGTTTATAACAACAACACAGAGCAAGCTCAAAAGTTGTGTGCGAAATTATGCAGGGATGAATAAAAAATTCTTAAAAATTAAAAACAAATCATTTCTACAAGTTTTACGAGGATCTGCCGATATTTAACCCTATCCTCCATATAAAACGTAAAAACAAAGATATTTTATTTGTTTATTTACTAGCTATACCCAGTGTGCTGTGCTACACTAAAAGCAATATAAATAAGAAACCCACTTAACGATTTTGATGATTCTAACTACAATGGTTTTCCAGATATACAATTTGTTACATATGGGAGATTCCACGCAAATTATTGCAATTTCTCTAAATGTTCTTCAATAAAATTTGAAGATTCTAGCTCTAATAGTTTCTCAGATATACGAATTTTTCTATTTAATTCATATGGGAGCTCCAAGCACCCCAGATGAAAGTCCGCCCTTTTTTCTCCAAAATGTTCAGATGAATATTAAAGTTCTTTGTGCAAAATTTGAAGAATTTAGTTCTACTAGTTTCCCAGATAAACGAATTTTTGTATTTAATTCATATGGGAGGTTTCGCTCCCCTCATTGGTAGTCACCCAATTTATTACCCAAAATGTTTACATGGATGTTAAAGTTCTTCCAGAACAACATCATTTAAAGGGATCACAAAGAGATTGAAAAATATTCCAAAAGTTTCACTTTGAAAACATTATTAGAGTGTATGAAAACTCGCAACTCTAAAGGCAGACTATTCCTATTTTAGCGGTAATTTCTTTATGATTAAAATAAGTTATATTCGGCAAATCATTTGTCGTAAAAAAGCAAATTTCGGAAGTGGTCATATACATATATATATGGACTTTGATCATTAGATTAATAAGAACGTCACCGTGATTTTCGGATTAGAGACTTAAATTTGGAATTGGGTCAATTATGGACAAAGTTCTTTATAATTTAAAGTATTTTTTTAATTCTATCATAAATCTATCATAATGATAACTTTTGGAATGATGTATTAGCTATAAACTGATTTTCTGTAAGAGGGTTATATTGGTGGACCGATCCTCATAATTTTATTTTTCATAAATGTAGGTTTCGGTTCCTAAAAATGTTTTTTTCTTCGACATCGACATTTGAAAGCCATTTATGTTCGTTTAAGTCATTTTCTGAAGAAGATTTCATATACATATTTACATTACATATTTTCGTTCCAACAAAAATTGTTTTATTATTGTATTATTAAGTACGTAGAAAACGTTAAAATCAATTATTGAAGGAGGCAGGGTCAATTATGGCCTATAGGGTCAATAATGGCCTATAAATTTTCGTTCAATTAGGATACAGCGTGTTTAATTTTATTAATTTTTTTAATTTTAATTAACAGAAATACTCCAGTTTAAATTTTCATTCACTCAATTCCTTGATTGGTTAGTTTTATGTTTTTAGGCTCATTATATTAGAAAATTCAAATAGTACCAGTTGAAGAACGAAAAGGTACTAAAAAGTCCCGTTTTATATGTTTTAACTTACTCCATGCCCTACAGGTTTAATTTCATGTCTATTGGTTCAATATTATACATTCCTAATTTCATGTTTCTAGGTTCAATATTATAAAAAATTCAAAAAGTACCAGTCGAAGAACGAAAAAGTACCAAAAAGTCCCATTTTATATGTTATCACTTAATCCGGGCTGTACTTTCATAATTTCATGTTTCTAGGTTCAATATTATAAAAAATTCAAAAAGTACCAGTCGAAGAACTAAAAAGTCCCTTTTTATAAATTAAAATTTACTCCGGGCTCTACATATTTATTTTTATGTTTCTAGGTTTAATTTTATGGAAAACTCAAAAAGTACCAGTCGAAGTACGATAAAGTTCCCCTTTTATAGATTCTCATTTACTCCAGGCTCTAAGTGCTTAATTTCATGTTTCGAGGTTCAAATATTGTAGCAAGCTCAAAAAGTACCAGTCAATGAACGAAAAAGTACCAAAAAGTGTCATTTTATAGATTCTCATTTACTCCGGGCTCTACGTGCATAATTTCATGTTTCTATGTTCAATTTAATAGAAAACTCAAAAAGTACCTTTTGAAGAACGAAAAAGTACCAAAAAGTCCCCTTTTATAGGACCTCACTTAATCCGGGCTCTACATGCTTAATTTCACGTTTCTAGGTTCATTATTATACAAAAACTTAAAATGTACCTTTTGAAGAACCAAAAAGTCGGTAATATTCTATGGTTTTGACGACCTAGGAAACTTTGGTTTGTCAAACAGCAATGTATTTTTCGTATCTCGTGTTTGCTTCAAACCCAAAGTGTTTGAAGTAAAAGCAGTGAGAAACCATGCGACATCTATATGTCAAATTTGCTAACTGTAGCACAGGGTGCATCATATACATTTGCATTCATATTAATAACAACCCAGCTGTTTTTTTCTCATTTTCTTACTTTATCGCTGTTCTATTTTCCCACGAATGATGGTGCAATAGAAGGTGAAAGAAAAAACTACAACGACGAAGAAAAAAAAGCTAAGAAAATGTCAATGAAAAAGTAAATGTATAAAAATATCCAAATGGCGGCAGGGTTAAAAAATCATCAAGCGCCAAATTTTTATTCTTAATTCGTAAAATATTGCTATTAATCTCATTGAAAACGTGTTAAAACTGAAAGAAACTTGTAATATAAACTCTAAAGTGTCGATATATATAGAAACATTGTAAAAATAAATGATGGAAACTCCCGAAAATACACCGAAAAAATCTAGTGGATCTGAAAATAGTAATGTTGGAACGCCCGCCCAACCCACTGAACGTGAAAAACATGTACCCACTACTCCCCAAACTCCAAATCGTGCTGTTGGCTCACTGGTTCTATTAACGCAAAAATTTGTGGCCCTTATGATTAAAAATGGTGGAGAAATTGATCTCAGAGATGTAAGTTACTGGAAGATGAGGACAATAGAAAAAACAAAACCAACCACTAAAACCTTGGTTATTTTTGTATTCTGTATGAGTAAATAAATATTATTATTCAACAACAACTAACGCAAGAACAACAACACAAATATAACAAATCACCTGTACTTTCTTGAGCGCGCCAAACTCTTTCTTCTTGCTAGTAGTTAACAGCCTGTAAATTTATTTCCGTATTCTTTTCTTTTTCTATTTTTCTTCATAGGCTGCCGAAATTTTAGATGTACAAAAGCGTCGCATATATGATATTACAAATGTTTTGGAAGGCATTGGACTCATTGAAAAGACACGCTATAGTAGTGTGGTCAGATGGCGGTAAGTTGTGTACTGCGGGTACTTGCGTTTTTGTCTTAATACGTTTTGCATTTTTCACAGAGGTGGCGTGGATTTTGAGGAAGATGAAAGTTATCGCTCTTTGAAAGATTACAATTGTCAGTTGGCGGCTCTGGAAGCTCAAATTGATTTGCAATTAGATTATGCCAAACGTAATTTGAAATATGTTAAGGAAGATGAAACGAATCGTTCATTTGCGTATGTTACCCGCGATGATTTGCTTGCCGTTTTTGGTGAAGATTGTGTTTTCACAATACCCAAACACTATGAAGATGAGAAAATTATCAAACGAAAGGTGAGTGTTGGACATCGAAATTTGATGGTGGCGTTCTTTTTTATTTTCCTATAGAAAAAGTTGTATATTAATTTTTCATGTTGATGGTCGAACATCAAATTAAGAGAAGATTATTCTGGTTTCATATAACATTTGAAGACGATCTAGCTAGGTTTGTCTGTTGAGAGAAACTCATAGAAACTGGGATAAATCTATATTAGAAGGCGGGGAACAATATGTCCGCCTGTACATATTCCAAATTCTTACAAAAACGTTAGAATGCTGTTATATATTCTAATGTTTGGACTGTATAATAAAAAATTAGATATATAGGTCGAAGTATAATACGCAAATTGTTCTAATATATTATTTTTTTTTTTTTTTTTAATTTTAATTATAAAATTTGTTGTGGTTTTTTGGTTATTCTATTCGAGTTTTAATTGCTTTTAGTGGCTCTAACTTATCAGTTGTTTGCGGGTTTTGTTTGTTTGCTTTTGATAAAATTATTGAGTAAATTAACGATGGTACCAAGGTCGGTTTAAGCTTTTCTGTCACATTATGTACGTTCAGTTGGGAATTATGAGATCTATTAAAATATAATAGTCCAGTTGTCCTTGTACGATTTTTATACTTTAAGCTGTGTATAGAAGTAATTATTGAGTTAAGATCAGCACAAACCTGTAAAAACCTCCCCACTATAGTGCTGAGATTGTTTTTCAAAGACTTCTACGAAACGTTCGGGTATGAATTCACCTAAAAGTCTTTCAGTCGCCGATTGTCGAAATTCTATCTATCTATCTATCTATCTATCTATCTATCTATCTATCTATCTATCTATCTATCTATCTATCTATCTATCTATCTATCTATCTATCTATCTATCTATCTATCTATCTATCTATCTATCTATCTTTCTATCTATCTATCTATCTATCTATCTATCTATCTATCTATCTATCTATCTATCTATCTATCTATCTATCTATCTATCTATCTATCTATCTATCTACCTATCTACCTATCTACCTATCTATCTATCTATCTATCTATCTATCTATCTATCTATCTATCTATCTATCTATCTATCTATCTATCTATCTATCTATCTATCTATCTATCTATCTATCTATCTATCTATCTATCTACCTATCTACCTATCTACCTATCTATCTATCTATCTATCTATCTATCTATCTATCTATCTATCTATCTATCTATCTATCTATCTATCTATCTATCTATCTATCTATCTATCTATCTATCTATCTATCTATCTATCTATCTATCTATCTATCTATCTATCTATCTATCTATCTATCTATCTACCTATCTATCTATCTATCTATCTATCTATCTATCTATCTATCTATCTATCTATCTATCTATCTATCTATCTATCTATCTATCTACCTATCTACCTATCTACCTATCTATCTATCTATCTATCTATCTATCTATCTATCTATCTATCTATCTATCTATCTATCTATCTATCTATCTATCTATCTATCTATCTATCTATCTATCTATCTATCTATCTATCTATCTATCTATCTATCTATCTATCTATCTATCTATCTATCTATCTATCTATCTACCTATCTACCTATCTATCTATCTATCTATCTATCTATCTATCTATCTATCTATCTATCTATCTATCTATCTATCTACCTAT
This sequence comes from Lucilia sericata, assembly GCF_015586225.1. Taxonomy (NCBI): domain Eukaryota; kingdom Metazoa; phylum Arthropoda; class Insecta; order Diptera; family Calliphoridae; genus Lucilia; species Lucilia sericata. Next base: position 114,173 of record NW_023995041.1, on the reverse strand, counting down.
CTACCTATCTACCTATCTATCTATCTATCTATCTATCTATCTATCTATCTATCTATCTATCTATCTATCTATCTATCTATCTATCTATCTATCTATCTATCTATCTATCTATCTATCTATCTATCTATCTATCTATCTAATTTCTCACAAAACTAAACTTTATCAATTGAATAATGTATAAAAATTCTTAATGAACATTCTCCCTCTAGAACACCCTGCACATCTCTCTCGATAATGGTAGTACTATCGATGTACGATTGGTCACCGATCAAGGACGCTGTTGTACAACAAAACCTGAATCAGAATCTATACGACACTATTCACGTCTCGAAACACCATCACCAACGCTATCTTCATCCTCAACACATTCAAATACAACGGGTACATTAACACAAACCACCACCAAAGCAAATCTAGTCAACGATGAACACACGTACTTTTGTAATCCAGAAGTAAAAGAAGAAATGGAAGCGTTAGAAAACAAACTAACGGCACGTATAGTATTGCAAAAATGTACAGCGGGTCATTCGTTGAGAAGATTTTATCCCGATGATCCACATATGGGTAAGAGTGACTGATAGATATTTGTGTTTTAACCATTTTAACTATTTAAATTTCTTACAGAAAATCCCCCCTTGTTGCCTTTGAATCCGCCACAAAATGATTATAACTTTGTTTTAAGTCCCAATGAGGGCATATGTGATCTGTATGATATACCTTCTTCCCTTCCCCTAGTAAAATGCGAAGAAAATGTTTGAGACTAAACAAAACTAGACAGAAATTCATCTCTATAAATATGTATGACTTTTTCAAAATTCTTTTTCAATTACAATATAATAATGTTCTTTAAATCAAAGAAAATGAAAAAAGCAAGAAAAAAATAACTAGTGCAAATATTTTAATTAATAAGTCTTAAACAAAAAAACAACTAGATTAATACTTAATCTTAACAAGCATGAAATTTGTAGTTATTTAAAAATTACTGACTATATTTGCTTTAATTGTATGTATATTTAGAAAAAGATTATTTATTGGTCTGTTTTATAATTTTATTAGTTAATTTTTTTAATTTTTTTCTTCTATACAAATTGATCTTATTATAACTTCCCTTTTTTTGTTTGGCTAAACATTTTATTTTAATTACATTTCGTAATCTTCCAAGAAAGACTCTACATTATTTTACATATATTTTTTTTTTCATTTCAAAATTAATTTTAATGATTGCTTTAACAAAATTTATACATAAATTTAATTAATAAGTTGTATTCAATTAATCAGATTTAAATTATAATTAATGACGCTAAAACAAATAAAAAATAATCTTGACCATTTATCAATTTAATTTACAAAATGTTTCTCTTTTAGTAATTATTAAGAATATTTGCAATAAAACATTTTAAGAAGATTTACAAAATTGTAAATCATTTCAACAAAAAAAGATTTTCTTACACAAAATTAGTCTATATAGATTATATAGATTTTGGGACAAAAAACATCTTAAATTGATCGAAAAGCAAAAAATATACCGATCATTCGGTAGCATATTCTTAAAGGAAATATCTCTTTTGATCGAGATTGTTTAATAGATTATCTATTAATTCTTTATCCGAATATTACCAGATCGATAGCAAGGATTTCATTTAAAGAAAACTTTCTAATCGTTCTTTAGAAACAAGATTTTCTATCGAATATCTCTCGATTGATCATATAGCACATTTATGCAATTGATCGTGATAAATTTCCTGATCGATGGCAAAGATTTTCAATTTTTATTTAAAAAATCTCTCAACTGATCGATAACAGATATTTTCTGATAGATCGATAGCAAAGATTCCTTTAAATGAAAATCTATAGATCTAACGACAACAAATACTTTCTAATAGTAAATCTGTTATTATAAAAACCTGTCTGTTCATTCTATCGATCAATATACTATTTGAGAAATTCTCCCGATCGATAGCAGAAATTTTCATATGTATAAATATTCGATCGATATAAATTGTAAGACTTCTCAACAATTTTTCTACTCCCGGAAAAAAAACTTCTCGACCGATTGATAGAAATTTTGTTTAAAAAAAAATCTGTCTAATAGTTTGTTAGCCAGATCATTTAGAACAGAAAAGTGATCAAGAACAATCGATTGATTTACATGAAAGATATTTTAGACTTATTATTAAGTTCTTCTATGCCCTTCGCATTAATTTTATCAAATTACAGAAAACCAGAATTAAAAACAAAACTTAAAATTTCATATTGTTAATGTAAATTTGATATTACATTTTATTTTTTTAAAAATAGATTACAAAATATAACTAAAATCTAAAGAAAACAACAATACAGTTTTACATTTCTTTTCAAAGGAAATTACTTCCTTTTAGCCTTTTTCCAATTTGTTTTGCCACCGCCACCACCACCGGTTTTTAGACGTTTACGGGCACCAGTAAATTGTTCTGAATCATCGAAATCATCACCGCCCTTCTTAAAGCGACCCTTGGCTCCCTTGGATTCTTCAATATCTTTAAGTTCTAATTTAGCAGTACGTTGAGCCTCACTAACACGTTCTTGCAAGGCCATAACTTCATCTTCTTCGCACTTATACAAGGGCAGTTGTTTGCCTAATAAATGTTCTATACGTTGATACAACTCAACATCGTATTGAGTGACAAATGTAACAGCTTTACCCGAACGACCAGCACGTGCTGTACGACCAACACGATGTATATAATCTTTGCTATGGGTGGGTATATCGAAATTCAAAACAACATCCACATGGGGTATATCCAAACCTCTGGATGCCACATCGGTGGAAATGAGAATAGAACGATTTTTCGCTTTAAACTTGTTGAGGGCAGCCAAACGTTTATTTTGCGACATTTGACCATGCAAAGGAATGGCAGCCAAACCCAAAGCTCTTAACATTAAAGCTGTTTTGACGGTGTTATTACAAGTACTGCAGAAAATCATAAAACTATTGCCGGCCAGTTCATTGAGTATATGTACAAGGTAAACATCTTTATATTTGACCGGTATGAATATGTAATATTGCTGCAATTGTTCGACAGTTTGATATTTATTGGAAACTTCTACTTTGACGGGATCTTTTAAGGAAGCTCTTTGCAATTTCTTGACTTTCTTTGTCATGGTGGCACTGAACAAGAAAGTTCTCCTCTCTTTAGGCAAAACTTTGAGAATTTTATCTAATTCTACTTCAAAGTCCATATTAAGTATACGATCTGCTTCATCCATGACCAGATATTTAATGGCCTTTAGATTAAAACCTTTAAGATTTTCCAAATGATCGACCAAACGACCAGGAGTGGCAATTATAATATGAGGTTTTTTACCCAGTTGTAAAGCTTGAGAGACCATATCCATACCTCCCACTACCACACAACATTTGACGCCAATGGAACTGCCTAAGGTGAATGAAAAAGGAAAATAAAACTTAATTAGAAACAAAATAATTAAGTACTAATAACAATTTGATTTCGTAAGGTTAAGGCTCAGAGGTAGTGACGAAATTAATAATATTAGTTTATTTTCATGTGTTTTATATCAAACTACAGTTTAACATCATGGCCTACTAGGGAATGACAACATGCTCACTTAATAAAAGCTTTACTAAGGAAGGGATATCATTCTTAGCTATACTTTGTTATTTTACAATAAAAAAAATATGAAACTTACCTAAAGCCTCAAATTGTTCTGATATTTGAAAAGCCAATTCACGAGTGGGCGTTAGAATTAAGGCAAAATATCTTTGTGGATTGTCCAACAAGGCCTGTAGAATGGGTAAAGCAAAGGCACCTGTCTTACCCGAACCGGTCTCAGCCAAGCCAATAACATCTTTGCCCTGTAAAGCCACTGGTATGGCCTCTTTCTGAATTTTGGAAGGCGCCTTCCATTTTAATTCTTCACATGATTTGCACAAGGTATCATTGAGACCCTAAATGATGACGATGATCAAAAAAACTAATAATCAATTGTTTTTCAATTATTGCTCTCAAACACTTTATAATAGTTTACTCACCAATTCCTTCCACGTCATGGGTTTATCATCTTTATCACCATCATCGGCGTCATTAGCTTGGGCTGAGTTATCATTTGTTTCCTCTTCAGCCTCGTGTTCTTCACCATTGTCAGATTCTTCATCATCTTGTTCCTCTTCGGAGACTTCTTCCTCTACATCATCCTCTTCTTCTTCACCACTTACAACATTTTCTTCGTCTTCTGAAGTAGTGGACATTGTAATTTTTGTTTTTGATTTTTTAACAAATATTTTCTTTACCCTTTAATATATAGAATTAATTTTCACTTTTTTATAAAAACACGTGCAGAACTCGCTCGGTGTGTGGTTGAATTAAAAATGGACGAATGTCAGACATGTTTCGTTCGACATAACCTCTGTTTGTTTCAAGCATATGCTTGACAGAAAAAATGTGTTGACATTTATGTCAAGATTGCCAGTTGGTTTCCCTATAAGAAATGAATGACCGAAACTAACACATACAAAATGATTTTACTAACACACACGCAACATTTTTTTTATAGAATTGTCGAAAAAAAAAAATTTAATGGATGATTCCATCAACAATGACAGTCAAATGACCGTTACTGGACCCAATGTGTGATATAGGATAGAATTTGCATGTGAAAGAATGAAACAACTACATTTTGATTAAAATGTATTAAAATTTATATTTTGATCAACAATGACAGCCAAATGACCGATCAAATGACTGTCACTGTGTTACAGAGTTGTATTTTTCGTCGTTACAAATTAATTGTTTCTGCGAAAGCCAAAGATCAAGAAGCGAAGAAATAAAAAAATTACAAAGTCTTTAAATTATTAAAAATAAAGAGAATTATTATAAACTAAATTTTAAAAAAGTGCAGGAAGTGGAGCAGAAGATAAACAATTCGGAGTTTTATCACTTAATGGTAACATAAATAAGTACTTATGATTTTTATATTTCGATATTTATGAATACGTATGCATTTCTTTACAGACAACTTATTTCCACAAATTAATAGGAGCATCAGAGGACTTAAGATTCTGCGAGATATGTAAAATGGTGAAAAGACTGGTAATTTATGTATATGATTACTGTATTAATAAAATTAACAATATATATATTAAAATATCAATAAATTGTGTTTTATTATAAATTGATATAGCCGTCAGATTTGACGGATATATTCATCAGGTGTGATTAGTCAACAATGACCGATTAATGCATCATTTTTTATTTGTTAACTGTGATGGATATATCCATCAAACATGATTAGTCAATCATGACTAATATTTATATCATCCATGATTAGTAAACAAGAAAAGAGTGAGCAGCTCAAATATATGTTTTAAAGTCGATATAATTCATAAGTGCGAGGGTGATGCAACATCACATGTACACAAATGTTTCCATCACTTTTTACATATTGCCCTTAAGAAAGTGATGGGAGCTTTGTTCTACGCAATGATGGGTATATTCTCAGTAGTGCCAGTCAATTGACCGGTCAAATGACTGTCACTGTTCTTATAGGGTTGTTATTAGTGTGATAGACAACAGTTATTTTGAATATTTGTTTATTTTTTAATCATTAAATTCTATCCTATTATTATATTCGCGAGAAGTATTATATATAAAGAAACGATTTTATTCGAACATTTATTTTTCTTTTAATATTGTTTTTTTCCGGTTAGCTGTCCTACTGGCTTCGTTAAAAAAGCCTTTTTATTATAAAAATATCTAGGGTTAGCACTTTATATGTAGAAATTAGAACATGAAAGCACAGGGTATACAGAGGCGTCACGAGCAAAAAACTATTTCCCTCTCTTTCGCACAAAACGAATTCAATAATTTTTTTTAACTGTATTTTATATACCTCTTCTCACCAAACAATTTCAAAATCAAACAAAAGCTGATTTTAGACTTTTTTAAATGTCAAAAGTGACACCTCTGTACACTTTGTGCTTGAAAGTCCTACAATTTCGAAAATAAAACAGATTGAAAAAACATTTTCTTACTCAGAATAAAATTGTGTTTTAGTTATATCGACATTTTACGAAAAGTCGGTAATATTATTTTTTGTTATTATGTACGTTTGTAACAATAACTATGTCCTTAAATTTTTCGACTTTTTTTGAGTTTTTCCGATTTATTTCGACTTCTATTTACCAATTTAACTTTTCGACTTTTTCTGCAAAATAGTTGATTTCCGATTTTCGAAACTAGGTTTAGAGAACCCTACCTTTTCTTACCTATAATTAGGGTTCTATAAATGACTTTCGAATAATCGAACAATCGACTTTTTGTCGAAAAAAGTCGAAGTCGACTATTTTGTTCCAAAAAAGTCGATAACTCGACTATCGTCTGTGAAAAAAGTCAAAAAGTCGACTTTGTTAATAAAAGTCGAAAGTCTGAAAGTCGAAAAAAGTCGATAAGTCGAAAAAAGTCGAAGAAAGTCGAAAAGTCGGAAAAAGTCGAAACTCGAAAATTTTCTACAATTTTCAAAGTCAAAAATAGTCGAAAATTTTAAAAAAGTGGAAAAAAGAGTCAAAAACTCTAAAATAGTTGGAAAAACTCGAAAAAGTCAAAAAATTGTCAAAAAAAAGTCGAAAGAAGTCGAAAAAAATCGAAAAGTTGGAAAAAGTCGAAAAGTCGAAAAAAGTCGGAAAAAGTCGAAAAAAGTCGAAAAGTCGAAAAAAGTCGAAAAAAGTCGGAAAAAGTCGGAAAAAGTCGAAAAGTCGACTATTTATAAAATACTTATGGTCGAAAAGTCGACTTTTAATTAAATAAAAAAGTCGAAAAATCGACTTTTCATAAAATGCAAATATTCGAAAAGTCGACTTTTAACTAAATGAAAAAAGTCGAAAAGTCGACTTTTCGTTTCAACTATAGAACCCTACCTATAATAGTCGACAGCTTTTATATATAATTCAAAGAAAAATGATTAATTTTTGTTTATTTCTTTAGGAATTATTTGTTTAAAGTAAAATCTCAATTAAAATCCACTAGATACTAAAAATTAAATTTAATAACACGATATTTGACTAACGTTTAGCTACTTATATTTATTTTAAACTAAAAATCATTAATAAATACTACTTTTAAACTTTGGCCGTTTCTTTTCTTATTTTCATTACAAATTAGAAAAATCTGGCAGCTTTAATTTCACAGCTCACAGCTTTTGATTATAACACAAATAAAAATTGCAAATATTTTGTTTATTTATTTAAGAAGTTGTTTGTTTAAAATAATAGATTAATTAAAAACAACAAACACAAACAATTTGCTACTCAAGTCAGTTATTTAACTATTTTTAAAAAAACTTTGGTAAAAAACGCATAATTGCCTAATAGTTCAAAGAACGACAATATGGCAACATGTTAACCCCAAATTTATTGATTAAAAAAGTGACGTTTGCGAATAGTAGTAGAAAAATTTTCCAATTCACAAAAATTACGGAATACAAAACGCAAGAAAATTTTAAAATTTACGGGCAAAATCTTAAGATTTAATAAAATTTTTTGCAAAATATTATTAAACGCAAGCTAAAGTTCTAAAGTGAGTTGAAATTGTGTTAGAAGAAGTAATAATTCCAGAGAAATTTCAAGTTGAAAATTTGCTATTGATGAAAATGTAAAGAAATTTTTGTTCTTGTGTGAAGAAATGAAAAAAAAGAAAGAAAATTTTAAGTGTTAATTATTTGAGCTTTACAAAAAGAAATGTTTATAATGCAATATGTGCATTTAATTAGAGAAGACTAAGTTTATTTTGCCTAATGAAGAAAAATATTTCTTTCATAATTTTTTTCTGGTTTTACTATCGTAATTTTTTTTTTTTTCGTTTATTAAAATATTTACGGGATACACATATAGTGCTGGTGCTGGCTCTGCCTGCGTTCGTTTTTCTCTGCTGCGTCGTGTTTTTTTTTATAACTTTTCATACATGGTACATGTAATTATTTCCTATAAGAAATTTGATGTTGTTAAATGGCCCAGGATTTCATTGCTATTGGAATATGTTTAGATTTGAGTGTGAGAATATTCATTCTATTATTATATGATTTAGAAGTTATAGAGCTAAATATATTAGGCCAGGAATCCATTTAACCAAAAGCCGGTAAAGTTATGGAAAGTCAATCTTGAACGGAATTTGTTCACATTCTGAAAATGTCAAAATTAACTGTGGAATTTCAAATTTAATAATATTTTGGAAGCTTTCAAAATTTAAACAAACATTTTCAATAAGACCTAGGTACATTTCGTTTTATAAATAAAAAATTGAATTATGGAAATATTTTTATTACAAAGTCAAGTTGACTTTTCTATAGAAAAGTTAAGTTATCGATTACTTTTGTATAGAAATGTCACTTTATTGATAAATTTTCAAGCTATTCATAACCTTTCTATAAAAAATTCAAGTTAACAATAACTTTTCTATGGAAAAGTCAAGTTATAGATAAGTTTCATATAAAAATATCAAGAATTTGATAACTTTCTATGGAAACGATAAGTTGTGGAGAAATTTTCTATATAAAAGTCATATTTTCGATAATTATTATTTAGAAAACTTAAGTTATCGATAACTATTCTTTATAAAAGTTAAATTAGCGATAATATTACTATGTATAAGTGAAAAAATCGATAATATCTCTATAGAGAAGTCTTGATATCGATAACTTTTCTATAGAAAAGTCAAGTTATCGACAATTTTTCAATAGACTAATGAAGTTATTGATAGCTTCTCTTTAGAAATATCACAATATCGATAACTTTTTAATAAAAAAAGTCAGTCATCTTTATACAGTTCATCTGTATACAGTTCTAATTATTGACAAATTTTCTGTAGAAAGTAATACTTATCGAACAAAATCTTTTTGTTCTTTTATTTAATAAAAAAATATCTCCAAACTCAAACACGAAAATAGCAATCTACTATTTTTGAAAGCAGAGCAGCAAAACGAACAACTTTAACGAAATAATAACCATTAATAAAAATCTACAAATCAGAAACCTAAAGCTGAATAAAAAGTAGCTGAAGAACGAAGAGCAGCAGCAGAACGAGAAAAAAAGGCAACAACAACTACAAAAAAAACATCATCAACATCATCCTCATCATCAACACTACATAACCAGCACACTCAGTGGAAAGAAAGGTGGTGGTGGGAGTTAAGGCAATAACAACAATAACTACACGAAAAACAAACGCAAACGCAATAGAAAGGAAGAAGAAAACAGTACGAGAATATAACACGAGAAACACTATAGAAAAAAAAACTTTTTTATACGGGCGCCCAGTAGTACAACAAAAATAATAGCAACACTGAGCAGGAAAAAAAAAAGAAAATTCCAACAAACTAAAAGGCGACAACAAGAACAACAAAAGAATCCAAAGACTCCCGACAAACAGAAAACAACAACCCATTGGCAAATAGAAAACACAACAAAAACTGGAGCACTAAAAGCATACGTTTCAATCCCTATCATTTAAGGAATACATACTCAAAAAAAAAAAAATAAAAGAAAGAAAACACTTTAAAAATTTAGAGCTCCTCACCGGGTTTTGTACTTTCTTTAATTCTAGACAAAAGCTCCCGGAATACAATAAATACAATAGGCCCAAGTGTGTCGTCATATATTTTTATAGTTGTACGTCACTGTTCGTTCTTCTTCTGTACGCAGAGAACTTAAACAAATTTAAGTGCATTGGCCTAATTTCAAAAACTAAAAAAAAACTGCATAAAAGTATAGACAAAAAAAAAAAGACATAGTTTTCTTCCATCAACTCGCATTTGCTGTAACAACTAACTTACTAATTCTTTATACGACTGGTTGCTTATTTTGTAAATCAAAATCGTTGCCACCGCCAGTAGTATTAGTAAAAATTCCACAATGAATCCAGCTACAGATCCCTGGGTTATAACCCAACGTGAAAAATTGAAATATCAAGAACAATTTAAGGCTTTGCAACCGCAAAATGGTTTCGTTACCGGTGCCCAAGCCAAAGGTTTCTTTTTACAATCTCAATTGCCGCCTTTGATACTTGGTCAAATATGGTGAGTCATAATACTTTTTTAATTATTATTTACATTATGTTGTAGTTACTTAAGAAGTTGTTTATGTTTGTCGTTTTAATTTTTATTTAACTATTTTTAGGGCTTTTAGAACTGTAATTATTTGTAAAATAAGTTAGGGAAGAGGTGCTATATTTATTTGTTATTTCAAACTAATAATTATTTAATACTAATTGGAGTGTTGAAGAACTACTTTAAATTTATGTACATTAGTGTTTTCGTGAGTTTCAAAATCCTAATCCAGTATACATTCCAATTAGATTTTATTATGACATTGGAATTTTTTATTAAATGCAGGTTAAAATTTCAGACATACATCATTATTTGTTTTATAAACGACTTTCTGATTTAATTTCTATGATTTATTTTAAAACTTCTCCACAGAAATTAGGAATTAAATTAGAAGTATTTCGTTAGTAAAAATCCAAGAATTTATAAATTTATTTTAAACTTTTCTATAGAAAAGTATTGATATCGTCATGTTATCGATAACTTTTCTATAGAAAACTCATGATATCATCAAGTTATTGATAACTTTTCTATAGAAAAGTCAAGTTATCGATAACTTTTCTTTAGAAAAGTCAAGTTATCGATAACTTTTCTATAGAAAAGTCAAGTTATCGATAACTTTTCTATAGAAAAGTCAAGTTATCGATAACTTTTCTATAGAAAAGTCAAGTTATAGATAACTTTTCTATAGAAAAGTCAAGTTATCAATAACTTTTCTATAGAAAAGTCAAGTTATCGATAACTTTTCTATAGAAAAGTCAAGTTATCGATAACTTTTCTATAGAAAAGTCAAGTTATCGATAACTTTTCTATATAAAAGTCAAGTTATCGATAACTTTTCTATATAAAAGTCAAGTTATCGATAACTTTTCTATAGAAAAGTCAAATTATCGATAACTTTTCTATAGAAAAGTCAAATTATCGACAACTTTTCTATAGAAAAGTCAAATTATCGATAACTTTTCTATAGAAAAGTCAAATTATCGATAACTTTTCTATAGAAAAGTCAAATTATCGATAACTTTTCTATAGAAAAGTCAAATTATCGATAACTTTTCTATAGAAATGTCAAGTTACCGATAACTTTTCTATAGAAAAGTCAAGTTATCGATAACTTTTCTATATAAAAGTCAAGTTATCGATTACTTTTCTATATAAAAGTCAAGTTATCGATAACTTTTCTATATAAAAGTCAAGTTATCAATAACTTTTCTATAGAAAACCCAAATTATCAATAACTTTTCTATAGAAAACCCAAATTATCAATAACTTTTCTATAGAAAACCCAAATTATCAATAACTTTTCTATAGAAAACCCAAATTATCGATAACTTTTCTATATAAAAGTCAAATTATCGATAACTTTTCTATAGAAAAGTCAAATTATCGATAACTTTTCTATAGAAAAGTCAAGTTATCGATAACTTTTCTATAGAAAAGTCAAGTTATCGATAACTTTTCTATAGAAAAGTCAAGTTATCGATAACTTTTCTATAGAAAAGTCAAGTTATCGATAACTTTTCTATAGAAAAGTCAAGTTATCGATAACTTTTCTATAGAAAAGTCAAGTTATCGATAACTTTTCTATAGAAAAGTCAAGTTATCGATAACTTTTCTATAGAGTAAGTTATCGATAACTTTTCTATATAAAAGTCAAGTTATGGATAACTTTTCTATAGAAAAGTCAAGTTATCGATAACTTTTCTATAGAAAAGTCATGTTATCGATAATTTTTTTATAGAAAAGTCAAGTTATCGATAACTTTTCTATAGAAAAGTCAAGTTATCGATAACTTTTCTTTAGAAAAGTCAAGTTATCGATAACTTTTCTATAGAGAAAGTTATCGATAACTTTTCTATATAAAAGTCAAGTTATGGATAACTTTTCTATAGAAAAGTCAAGTTATCGAAAATTTTTCTATAGAAAAGTCAAGTTATCGATAACTTTTCTATAGAAAAGTCATGTTATCGATAAGTTTTTTATAGAAAAGTCAAGTTATCGATAACTTTTCTTTAGAAAAGTCAAGTTATCGATAACTTTTCTTTAGAAAAGTCAAGTTATCGATAACTTTTCTATAGAAAAGTCAAGTTATCGATTATTTTTCTATAGAAAGTCAAGCTATCGATAACTTTTGTATACAAAAGTCAATTTATCGATAACTTTTCTATACAGAAGTCAATTTATCGATAACTTTTCTAAAGAAAAATCAAGTTATCGATATTTTATATTTTATTACAGAAAACGTGAGTTATTTTAAAGTTTTCTTTTAAAATTTCCTTTAGACCTAAATAAATCACATTTATTTAGGGCTGTGTTTTCTTATGACAGTTTAATAACTCTTTGTTAATGCCTTCAAGGGTTAAGACTTATTTTAAGCGTATGTTAAATTGATTTTTTTTTATTATTTTTAAACGTTTGTGACTGTTTGAAGTTCATAAAAAACAACTTTTCCTGTAGTACATTGAAATGACAGCAACTCTAACATGTTGTTGTTTTTATTATATCTAAATTGTGGGGAAAACAAGTATAAATCCTGGCATTTTACCAAACAAATAGAAGTTTTCTTTTTATACATTTTTTTTGCATGTCTTTTAAAACTTTATGTAGCATATTTTAATATTTTATTGATTATTCATAAATTTTCTAAAGTTTATTGTTTTGCAGTTTATTTGCTGCATTATTTATTAAAAAAATAAAATGTAATCATAAATTATTAAATATTTGACTTATTTATCTGTTTGTCATATGGGCAAACTTAATGATGATTAAATCATAATGTAAAATGGGGCGTTTTTAGAGATTAATATTTACATATTTATCGAAAACTTATCATTTAAGAGAATATATAAAATTCTATATTTGTTCTATTAATAGTTTGTCAAAGTTATAATACATCTTGTTTCACTCAATTTTCCCTATAAAAAAACAAGTATAAATTTTAATTTATGGTACTTCGCGTTTTTATTAAATTTCCTTTTCATTCATACGTTTGCGGTTAATAAAACAATTATTTACAGTTGAAATGTTATGAAAAGATCTTTTTAATTTGTTTATTTATTATATAAAAAAGAACACTCTTTTATATGCATATACATACATACATATTCCATATAGTATTAAATGGCATTGCATCTATTCATTTAAAAATCTGTTTGTTCATTTTAAATTCTTAATTTCAAGTAGTTTTAAAGATTTTTTTAGTATAATTGAGAGTTTCCTTTGGAAAAATAAGAGCTTTCAAAAGAATTTTTATAGAAAAATAAAATTATCGATAACTTTTCTATAGATAAGTCAAGTTATTAATAACTTTTCCATAGAAAAGTCAAGTTAACGATAACTTTTCTATAAAAAAGTCAAGTTAGCGATAACTTTTCTTTAGAAAAGTCAAGTTATCGATAACTTTTCTATAGAAAAGTCAAGTTATCGATAACTTTTCTATAGAAAAGTCAAGTTATCGATAACTTTTCTATAGAAAAGTCAAGTTATCGATAACTTTTCTATAGAAAAGTCAAGTTATCGATAACTTTTCTATAGAAAAGTCAAGTTATCGATAACTTTTCTATAGAGAAGTCAAGTTATCGATAACTTTTCTATAGAAAAGTCAAGTTATCGATGACTTTTCTATAGAAAAGTCAAGTTATCGATAACTTTTCTATAGAAAAGTCAAGTTATCGATAACTTTTGTATATAAAAGTCAAGTTATTGATAACTTTTCTATAGAAAAGTCAAGTTATCGATAACTTTTCCATAGAAAAGTCACGTTATCGATAACTTTTTTATAGAAAAGTCAAGTTATCGATAACTTTTCTATAGAAAAGTCAAGTTATCGATAACTTTTCTATAGAAAAGTCAAGTTATCGATAACTTTTCTATAGCAAAATCAACTTATCGATAATTTTTCTATAGAAAAGTCAAGTTATCGATAACTTTTCTATATAAAAGTCAAGTTATTGAAAACTTTTCTATAGAAAAGTCAAGTTATTGATGACTTTTCTATAGAAAAGTCAAGTAATCGATAACTTTTCTATAGAAAAGTTAAGTTTTCGATAACTTTTCTATGAAAAAGTCAACTTATCGATAACTTTTCTATAGAAAAGTCAATTTATCGATTATTTTTCTGTTCTATAGAAAAGAGATAACTTTTCTATAGAAAAGACAAGTTATCGATAACTTTTCTATAGAAAAGATAAGTTATCGATAACTTTTCTATAAAAAAGTCAAGATATCGATAACTTTTCTATAAAAAAGTCAAGATATCGATAACTTTTCTATAAAAAAGTTAAGATATCCATAACTTTTCTATAGAAAAGTCTAGTTATCGATAACTTTTCTATGGAAAAGACTAACGAGACGATAGAAAAATTCAAGTTATCGCTAATTTTTCAAGATATCTATAACTTGAATTTTTTGCCATTTTTCCTTTTGAATAGAGAATATTAAACTTTACAGATTTTTTTGCTTTAGATTTTTAATTTTTTCTCGTGACATTTTTTGTTTCAATTGAAACGAGTTCTTATCATTATATTTATTTATTTAAACACAAATGTGTGAATCATTTCATATTTCGCCCACTTTTTGTTTTATTTTGTTAAAAAGATGCTGATAATACTTATTTATTTATAATTGTGTGTTTTTTTTTTTTTTCTTATATTCTATACACAGGGCTTTGGCTGATACGGATTCTGATGGCAAAATGAATATTAATGAGTTTAGTATTGCATGTAAACTAATAAATTTAAAATTACGCGGCATGGAGGTACCTAAAGCTTTGCCTCCCACACTATTGGTCTCGTTGACATCGATGGGTACAACACCCACTCTAACGCCAACAGGCGCCGGCAGTCTAAGTCCTTTAGATCCTCTTAAGAGTGTAGCAGGTTCAGTGAAGCCGGAAATACCACCAGCGCCAATGACAAATGTAGCAATGGCAGCAGCTTCTGTACCAACAGCTGCTCCCATCGCTCCCATGGCCGGTGCTGTACCCATAGTACCTGGTATGGTACCCGGTACATTGCCCGGTATTGTACCACAGGCTAGTATGGCTCCTGCCGCCATGACTGGTATACCACCCATGCAGCAAGTGGCTGGTGCAGTACCCGTAATGCCGTCAGCAATGATACCGGCAGCAACTGGCGTTCCTGGTGTTGCAGGCGTAGCAGGAATGCCGGTAGTTACTCAGCCGGGTGCTATGCCAGCTGTTCCCATGATGCCTGGCATGGTACCTGGTGTAGTTCCTGGTATGCCTGGTGTTCCTGGCGTTATGCCAACGGCCGCAGTACCTGGTATACCACCACCAGTTCCTGCAGCTCCAAAGCTGGTAACGCCACCCACGGCTAATGAACCTAAAGTCACACCACCAACCAGTAATCCTCCCAGTCGTAGTATGTCCATTTCAGAAAGAGCTCCTTCTCTAGAATCACCGTAAGTTTCTTATATTAAAAAAACAATAAAAAACAATTAATTCATTTATCTCTTAATTGCAGACAAGCCGAATGGGCGGTTAAGGCTCCCGCCAAGCGTAAATATACTCAAGTTTTCAATGCCACCGATCGTAATCGTACTGGCTACTTGACTGGTGTTCAAGCTCGTGGTATTTTAGTACAAAGTAAATTACCTCAAGCTACTTTGGCACAAATTTGGACTCTGTCCGATTTGGATAGTGATGGTCGTCTAAGTTGTGATGAATTTATTTTGGCCATGTTTTTGTGTGACAAGGCCATGACTGGTGAAAAGATACCACCAACTTTACCGCTGGATTGGATACCACCAAGTTTTCGTAAAGCCAAATCACGTACAAGTTCAGTATCGGGTGCTGGCTCTAGGCCTGGCTCCCAGCCCTCTTCCAGACATGCTTCGGTATCTTCACAAGGCGCTGCCGATGATCCTTTAGCAGGTTTGCCTCAAAGTAGGAACTTTCTTTTATTATTTCTCTTATAAGTTCTTTAAAACGAATTGAAATTTTTCTAACATTTCTCACCCGCAATCTTACTAAATTGTTGTAAATTTCTTGCAGCTTCCTTTGAAGATAAACGCAAAGAAAACTTTGACAAAGGCCAGGCTGAGCTGGATAGACGACGTAAGCTGTTACAGGATCAGCAACGCAAAGAGAAAGAAGAACGTGAACGTAAAGAACGAGAAGAAGCGGAAAAACGTGAAAAAGCTCGTTTGGAAGCGGAACGTAAACAACAAGAAGAATTGGAACGGCAGTTGCAAAAGCAACGTGAATTGGAACTCGAAAGAGAAGAACAACGAAAACGTGAACTAGAAGCCAAAGAAGCAGCCAGAAAGTAAATTTAAATAGATTTTTTTTGTTTAAAGCAATATTAATTTTTCTACTTTTAAAAGGGAACTTGAAAAGCAACGTCTGTTGGAATGGGAGCAGGCACGCATTGCTGAATTGAATTCTCAAAAGCAACGCGAACAAGAGCGTGTTTTAAAACAAAAAGCCCACAATACACAACTTAATGTGGAATTAAGCACTTTAAATGAAAAGGTTAGCTGTTGATTTTACATTTTAATTGATTTTTATTCAAATTATTCGTATGTTTTTTAGATTAAAGATCTTTCTCAAAAAATTTGCGAGACACGTGCTGGTGTCACTAATGTTAAGTCTGTCATTGATGGCATGCGTTCACAACGTGATACCTCAATGTCTGATATGTCCCAGTTGAAGGCTCGTATTAAAGAACAAAATGCTAAACTTTTGCAATTGACTCAAGAGCGTGCTAAGTGGGATGCTAAAGCTAAGGCTGCTTCTATTTCTGGAGATGTGGGTCAACAGGAACAGTTGACCGCTGCGTTTGCTAATAAACAAGTAAGGAAACGTGAATGCCATATTATCGAAAACAATGAAAAGGTCGAGTTATCGGTAACTTTTCAATAGTTATTGATGATTTTCCAAAGAAATGTTATGGATAACTTTTCTATAGAAAAGTCAAGTTATCGTTAACTTTTCTATAGAAAAATTAAGTTATTGATAACTTTTCTATAGAAAAGTCAAGTTATCGATGACTTTTCTACAGAAAAGTGAAGTCGAGTTATCGGTAACATTTCAATAGTTATTGATGATTTTCCAAACAAAAGTTATGGATAACTTTTCTATAAAAAAGTCAAGTTATCGTTTACTTTTCTATAGAAAAATCAAGTTATTGACAACTTTTCTATAGAAAATTCAAGTTATCGATAACTTTTCTACAGAAAAGTCAAGTTATCGATAACTTTTCTATAGAAAAGTCAAATTATCGATATCTTTTCTATGAATAAGTCAAGTTATCGATAACTTTTCTAAAGAAAAGTCAAGTTATAGTTAACTTTTGTAAAAAAAAGTCAATATTCTATAGAAAAATCAAGTTATCGATAAGTTTGCTATAGAAAAGTCGACATCGATGTCTTTTTTATAGAACGTCAACTTATCGATATTTGTAAAAGCCAAAATATCGATCACTCACTATATCGATAACTTTTCTATAGAAAAGTTAAGTTATCGATAACTTTTCGCCAAGAAAATTCTACAAATTTTAATTCTTCTTGTTCCCAGATCATTATTAAACAACTCAAAGACAAAGTCGAAAATATACGCAAAGAAATCGAATCGAAAAAGGAAGATATTAATTCTCACGATATAACCGTAACCGAAGTCAAAACCGAACTATCCGATCTTATAACAAAATGTGAAGAACTCTATGCGGATTACGACAAACAACGTACCCAAATACTCGAAATGAAATACAATAAGAAAAATGAAAATGTCACAGCAGCTACCTCTGCCTGGGATACAGGCTCAGCATGGGGTGCTACCACAACATCGAGTATTGATCAATATGCTGGAATGACAAATGATAATAGTGCCGATCTAACAGCAGAACCGGTTGCAAATGCAGTGGACACTAGCGGTCCAGCGCCTGAAGGTTTTGTTAAATATCGTGCCGTGTATGAATTTTCAGCACGTAATGCTGATGAAATATCCTTTGTTCCTGGCGATATAATATTTGTGCCGTTGGAACAAAATGCTGAGCCTGGTTGGTTGGCTGGTGAAATAAATGGTCATACGGGTTGGTTCCCCGAAACATATGTGGAAAAAATGGACGAAGAAGCGGGCATAACGGCGACAACACAAGACTTTACAGCACAAGATTCGTACAATGATAATAGTCAACAGTATGGGTAAGGATGGAAAGAAGAAATGTTAAAAATTAAAGGCGTTTATAGGAATGATTTTTTCTTTTATTAGAACAACAACCGCCGATACCACACAAGCTGTGGAGGCTCCTACAGACACATATAATGGCGATGTTGAATATTATATAGCCGCTTATCCTTATGAATCAGCTGAAGCCGGAGACTTAACCTTTAGCGCCGGTGAAATGGTGATGGTAATTAAGAAAGAAGGTGACTGGTGGACGGGTACAATAGGCAATCGCACTGGCATGTTTCCCTCAAATTATGTACAAAAGGCGGATGTAGGCGGTTCAGCGGCCATCACCAGTACAGAAACTGACATGACATCAGCCTATGATGATACCTTTAAGGTAAGTATACCCCGTTTGAATGTAGTAAGAGTTTTTTTTGGTTGATGTGTTAATGAATCATCATGACTAACCAATATAATGTTGTTTGTATGCAAATAAAGAAAGAACACGATAACTTGCAAAGAAAACTTGAGCAGCAACAAGAAAACAAACAATTTTTGCAATAAACTCACACATACATTTACATTCATTACAATTAAATCCTCCTCCTAATCGTAAATTCCAAACATTTTTGTGTTTCTCTCTGTCTCTCTCTCTCTCATTTCCTACTCTAGGATAATACCTTTAATGGCAATGCTCAAAATCAAATAACCTCTGACATTGCGGCCAGCCCAGCTTTGCAAGATCAACAATTAGACCAGCAATCGCCATTAACCAATGATATGCCACCTGCTGCTTCTGCTACTGACCTGTATGCCGCCGATACGAAATCAGCATCGGCTGCTGCCGCTGCTGCCGAAGAAACACGTACAAATGAAGAGCTGGACACGGAAGTATCACAAATAAATACCCAATCGAATAATAAGACACAATCAACTGAACCTGCAGAATCTTTTAGTCGTCCCATGTCACGTACTTCTTCCATGACTCCAGTAATTAAAACAAATTTTTATTTTTTTTTTTCTTCTTGTACTTCTAACTATTGTACCGTAATCAAACATATCTTATGGTTTTCGTATCTATTTATCTAAATGTATTTCTATTGCTTCTACGTTTTTGTGTAATGCTTTCTTATGTTTTAGTTTTCAATAATTTTTATCTAATTTTTCTTTTTAAATGTTTCCTAAACTAAGTATTCTAAAGTGTTTTTAAGTTTGTTTAAAGTTGATTTTAATTTTATGTTTCTACATTTCTCTAACTTTCGTCTAGGGTATGCGAGCTAAACGTTCGGAAATAGCACAAGTTATTGCTCCCTATGAGGCTACCAGCAGTGAACAGCTTTCTTTAACCCGTGGTCAATTGATAATGATACGCAAAAAGACCGATTCCGGTTGGTGGGAAGGTGAACTACAAGCTAAGGGCCGACGAAGACAAATTGGTTGGTTCCCTGCTACGTTTGTTAAGGTGTTGCAGGGTGGTCGCAATAGTGGTCGTAATACTCCAGTCTCCGGCAGTCGCATCGAAATGACTGAAACGATTTTGGGTAAGCGAAAGTTTTAAGTTAATACAGAAAATTTGAAAATTATTTGTTTTAAAAAATCTCATTGTCACACAACAAATTCTCTCTTTTGAGAGTTTTTCTATAAAAATGTTTCTATAGAGGAGTCAAGTTATCGATAACTTTATCATAGAAAATTCAAGTTATAGATAACTATTTTATAGAAATGTCAAGTTATCGATAACTTCTCTATAGAAATGTCAAGTTATAGAAAAGTCAAGTTATCGATAACTTTTCTATAGAAGAGTCAAGTTATCGAGAACTTTTCTATAGAAAAGTCAAGTTATCCATAACTTTTCTATAGAAAAGTCAAGTTATGGAGAACTTTTCTATAGAAAATTCAAGTTATCGATAGCTTTTCTATAGAAAATTCAAGTTATCGATAACTTTTCTATAGAAAAGTCAAGTTATCGATAACTTCTTTATATAAATGTCAAGTTATAGAAAAGTCAAGTTATCGATAACTTTTCTATAGAAAAGTCAAGTTATCGATAAATTTTCTATAGAAAAGTCAAGTTATGGAGAACTTTTCTATAGAAAAGTCAAGTTATCGATAACTTTTCTATAGAAAAGTCAAGTTATCGGTAACTTTTCTATAGAAAAGTCAAGTTATGGATAACTTTTCTATAGAAAATTCATGTTATCGATAACTTTTCTATAGAAAAGTCAAGTTATTGATATCTTTTCTATAGAAAAGTCAAGTTATCGATAATTTTTCTATAGAAAAGTCAAGTTATCGGTAACATTTCTATAGAAAAATCAAGTTATCTATAACCTTTGTTTAGAAAAGTCAAGTTATCGATAAATTTTCTTTAGAAAAGTCAAGTTATCGATAAATTTTCTATAGAAAAGTCAAGTTATCAATAACTTCTATAGAAAAGTCAAGTTGTCGATAACTTTTCTATAGAAAAGTCAAGTTATCGATAACTTTTCTATAGAAAAGTCAAGTTATCGTTGACTTTTCTATAGAAAAGTCAAGTTATCTTTAACTTTTCTATAGAAAAGTTAAGTTATCGATAAGTTTTCTATAAAAAGTCAAGTTATCGATAACTTTTCTCTAGAAAAGTCAAGTGATCGATAAGTTTTCTATAAAAAAGTCAAATTATCTATAACTTTTTTTTTCTATAAAAAAGTCAAATAATCGATAACTTTTTTATAGAAAAAGTAATGTTATCGATAACTATTCTATAGAAAAAGTCAAGTTATCGATAACTATTCTATAGATTGCCTTTTTCGAAAAGAAAAAAAAAATAAACAATTTCCACGCTTCTCTTCTATTTTACAGATAAAGTTATTGCTCTGTATCCCTACAAAGCACAAAACGATGATGAATTATCGTTTGACAAAGATGATATTATAAGTGTATTGGGTCGTGATGAACCCGAATGGTGGCGCGGTGAATTGAATGGTTTAACAGGTCTATTCCCTAGCAATTATGTGGGTCCCTTCGTAACGTCCGGTAAGCAAGTCAATGGCAAATAAAAATGTTTTATACAAATTACTTGTAACTCAACAACAAATGCCGCCCTCTTGAAAACCTATCAACCAAACAAACAATTAAACCTATTATTTAAATTACTCCTCAATGTGCTTTAAGTATTTTAACAATAATGCTCTCTCAATTTTTTACATGCAAAACATAATTATAAATTGTTGTTAATTATATACAGTTAGTTTTTCTACTAGTAATTTACATATATATTTTTTTTTTGGTCTTTTGATAATTATGTTGTATGTTGTTTTCTGATCTGATATTTAAAACAAAACATTCCGTTTATTATTGTTTTTTTCTTCTTTTGTTTATTTTAAGTTTTGTTAAATTTATCCAAAATTTTTTAAAAATTTAAATTGAAATGAAATTTCTTTAAATTTAAGCTTTATATATTTTTTTATTTCTTTTCGTAGTTTAGTTAGTCAAGTCTTTTATTTTCTTTTCATTTATTCTCATACATTTTTGTATTCTTTATTTAAAAATTATTATTGTTAAACAAATTAAAAAAAAAAATACTTTATTAAAGTACATTTTACATTTTGTATTCAACTTTATTTAGTATGTAATAACTTTTTAGTGGAATTAAGTTTAATTATTCTTTAAAACAAATCAGTGTTTTACTTTTATTTTGTTTTATTTTTTTCCTAAACTCTCTTCTCATATTGAAATATTGTCTGTATAGTATTTGATTTTTTTCTTATATTAAGTTTTCTTCGTTTATTATAATTTAATTAAATTAATTATTGATTTAATTACCAGTTGCCAATGTGTGTGTGTAAATATATTTATATGTATGTGTATTTAATTATAAAATCGCAATTATTATTTTTTAAATTGAATTTTTTCTGTTTTTCAATTTTTTTTATTTTCTAATTAGTATAAAAAAATTGATTTAATTTAATAAAAAATTATACCTTTTTATTGAAATTTTTTGTTGTTTTTTAAATTTATTTTTACACTTCATTTAACGTTTGTTTACAAAGAAAAGTGCAAAACGTAAACACTGAGCGGTTCACATACGTATAATTGATATTATTGAAATAAATATTACGTATACGTATTTGAAATAACATCAATCTGTTTGCCCTCATTTTAAGGAATATAAATATTTTTGAAATTATTCCTTTAACTACTAAACATTCTAACATTTAATCAAAACCAACTCCCTTATATTTCCAGGAAATGTATAACAAGTTATGGCAGCACCCGCTTATTAAGGTAGATCTACGTAAAAAACAACAAATAAAAGAAAATTACAACTGTATTTAAAATTTATTAAAATACATAACAACAAACAAAACACATTTAAAACAAAAAAACCCCAAAACTTATTTATAAAAGCATTAGACCACAAAGTAAAAACAACAAATATGAATTGTATGAAATTAGAAAAGTAAAGAAAAAAAAAATATAGGAAAACCGAGTTACAAGTTTCATTAACCTCCCGCAAAGCAAAAATTATACTGAAATAATATTCGTACTTATAAATACGAACATTATTATAAAGTAAAACCGCAAAGTTTTTTGAAATTTGTTTTCAAGCAAAAACAAAAAAGTATTAAATTAGTGCAAGAGTATTAGAAAATATTTGATAGAATTTAAAAGATTTGCAAGAGACCGCTAAGAAAGAAATATTGTTATTGAAACTTAAAATATGGCATACTTTTAGGAGATTGTTTTTCTTTCGCAAATGAATGCCTAAAGTTTTTTCTGTTTACGGGTTTCTTTGATAATATTTCCTAGAGGATGTTGTTGTTTGGAGTAGTTTATAAATCTTTAAGCTAATAGTTTAAAATTTATAATTATTATAATCAACATTATGACAACAATAACATTAATATTAGCAGCAATACCTAATAAATAGCTAAATAAAGGGAAGAGTTACAGAGAAAACTTCCTTTAAAAGGATTTGAAGGTAGTGAAGTTATTGATAACTTTTTTATAGAAAAATCAAGTTATCGATTACTTTTTTACGGAAAAGTCTAAATATCGATATCTTTTCTACAGGAAAGTCTAGATATCGATAAATTTTCAATAGAAAAGTCTAAATATCTATAACTTTCTTATAGAAAGATCAAGTTGTCGACCACTTTTCAATAGAAAGGTAAAGTTATCGATAACATTTCTATAAAAAAGTACAGTTATCGACAACTTTTCTATAAAAAAGTCAAGTTATCGGAAACTTTTCTATAAAAATGTCATGCTATCGATAACTTTTCTATAAAAAAGTCATGTTATCGCTAACTTTTTTCAAATTATCTATAACTTTTCTATGGAAAAATCAAGTTATCGATAAATTTTCTAGAGAAAAATGAAATTATCGATAACTTTTCTCTAGAAAAGTCAAGTTATCGATAACTTTTCTATAGAAAAGTCACGTTATCGATAACTTTTCTATAGAAAAGTCAAGTTATCGATAACTTTTCTAGAAAAAAGTCAAATTATTGATAGAAGTTTTCTATAGAAAAGTCAAGTTATTGATAACTTTTCTATAAAAATAATATCGATAACTTTTCTATAGAAAAGTTGGATATCTAAATCTTTTCTATAGAATAGTTAGGTTATTGATAACTTTTCTATAGAAAAGTCAAGTTATCGATAACTTTTCTATAGAAAAGTCTATAGAGAAGTCAAGTTATCTATAGAAAAGTCAAATTATCGATAATTTGTCTATAGAAAAGACAATAGAAAAGTTAAGTTATCGATAGCTTTGTGCAGAAAAGTCTAGATACCGATAACTTTTCTAAGGAAAGTCTATATATCTATAGAATAGTCAAGTAATCCACAACTTTTCTATAGAAAAGTCTATTTATTGATAACTTTACTGTAAAAAAGTTTAGATATCGATAAATTTTTTGTAGGATATTCCAGATATCGATAACTTTTCTATAGGAAATTCTAAATATCGATAACTTATCAGGAAACTCAATGTATCTATAGAAATGTCAAGTTATCGATAACTTTTCTTTAGAAAAGTATATTTATCGATAATTTTTCTGTAGAAAGGTCTAGTTATCGATAACTTTCTTATAGGAAAATCTGGAATCGATAAGTTTTTTGTAGAAAAGTCAAGTTATCGACCTTTTTCTTTACAAAAATCTAGTTATTGATAACTTTTCGATAGAAAATTCAAATTATCGATAACTTTTCTAGGGAAAAATCAAGTTATCGATAACTTTTCTAGAGAAAAATCAAGTTATCGATAACTTTTCTAGAGAAAAATAAAGTTATCGATAACTTTTCTATAGATAAGTCAAGTTATCGATAACTCTTTTATAGAAAAGTGAAGTTATCGATAACTTTTCAACAGAAAATTCAAATTATCGATAACTTTTCTAGAGAAAAATCAAGTTATCGATATCTTTTCTAGAGAAAAATCAAGTTATCGATATCTTTTCTATAGAAAAGTCAAGTTATCGATAACTTTTCTATAGAAAAGTCAAGTTATCGATAACTTTTCTATAGAAAAGTCATGTTATCAATAACTTTTCAATAGGAAAGTAGTGGTATTGATAACTTATTTAGTAGAAAAGTTAAGTTATAGATATTTTTTCTACAGAAAAGCCTTTAAAAGATATTACTTGGACTCAGACCAATTTTCATTAGAAAATTTTAATGTCCAGAGTCAGAGGATTTTTTAGAAAATAATGTTGAGAACATTTTTTTTAAATTTTGTTCTGTTACAGAACAATTTTTTCGTTGAAAGTGTTGGTCTGAAATAGAATCATATCTTTAGGAAAAACAGTTTTGATAAATTATGCTCTCTGAGAGCTATTTTTTTGCTCTAATTGAAAAGATTTTCTTCATTTTAAGTTTAGAACTCAAACTTTACTTAAAATTGTTTATTGGGTATTGTGTTTTTTCTCTCAAAATAAAGTTATTAACAAAATCATATGTATTAAGGACAATATAAAGCTTTTCTTAAGTTAATTAATAAAAAAAAAAATATTGAAAAAAAAAATCGCAAAATTTATAAAGGGAAATCAATCATTTTTTTATATAATGATTCAAATAAAAGAAATTACAAATTAAACATAAAAATATTAAAACATTTAAATAGGTGTTTTTGATTAAACATTTTTTAAGAGTAATTTTGTTAATTAAAATCTCAATATACATGGGTACAGTGACAAGCAAAACGTTTTAATAAAGTGAAACAATATGAATTGAAAATTCAAGGAATTATAATTTGAATTTAATACTTTTGTTTGTCACTGTATATAAAAATATTAAAAATTTATAAATCAGGTTCTGGTGTTTGCAAAAATTTGAATAAAAAATATATATTAAAAATTAACAATAAAAATTTAAAAACGCAAAAAATCCATAAACATATTAACCACCTTTTTAAGTGTTTCTTGAAAAATTTATATACATACGTCAAACAAAAAAATAAAATAAAATTAATAATTTAAAATAAAAAATGCCTAAAATTTAAAGAAAATATCATATTCCAGAAAAGCAAAATAAATTTAAAAAAATATCATTCCAATAATTTGTATATAAAAAAAAAACAAGAATTTAAGTGTTAAACGTTATAAAAAATATTAAAAAAATACAAAAAAATATTAAAATAATTAAATAAACTTTATATTAACAAAACAATAAACATTTTCCACACAAACCAAAAAAAAAGAGAAAATCTTAATAACATTATCATTAAATCATAAACATAATCATAATCATCATCATCATTATCATTAACATTAACAACTCTTCATTATTAAATAATAATTGTAATAATTTTCCTTAATCGTTTCAATCACTCTGTCAGCCTTTAAACTACAAAAAAAAAAATAAATAAATATTTATAATAAATCTAATATTTATAAACTCTTTATTAAACATTTAATAACATACATATGTTGCTGGTATTTGTTTTATTGTGTTTAAATTATTAAATTCAATAAAATAAAAATGAAATTATTTTTTAAATTAAAATACTGCCACTTTATTGTTTTTAAGTTTATATTAAAATAATAATTTTATATTTAAGTACATGTTCTTATGTATTATTTGTTAATTTTTAAGCAAATCCTTGTTAACTATTCTTATTAAACCTTTATAAAGTCATATTATTTAGCTTTAATTATTTAGTTGAATTATGAATAGTTATATTCATAAACGTTAAATGTATATTTAGACCCGATTTTGTATATACTAAAAAAATTTAAATGGCACAGTATTTATTCGTTTTTAAACTATCCTAAATATGTACATTCTTGAGAGCGAACCCTCTGGAGGCAAAAATTTAATTCATGCGATTCAAAATAGTTTAATAATACAATCTTTATACGATTCCCGGGTTATATTCGGAAGACAGTTTTTTTCCATAAAAAACTTAAAAAATTTATGTTCTTGCTCAGTTCTAGTTCTAGTTCAGTTCTAGTTCAGTTCTAGTTCAGTTCTAGTTCAGTTCTAGTTCAGTTCTAGTTCAGTTCTAGTTCAGTTCTAGTTCAGTTCTAGTTCAGTTCTAGTTCAGTTCTAGTTCAGTTCTAGTTCAGTTCTAGTTCAGTTCTAGTTCAGTTCTAGTTCAGTTCTAGTTCAGTTCTAGTTCAGTTCTAGTTCAGTTCTAGTTCAGTTCTATTCTAGTTCAGTTCTAGTTCAGTTCTAGTTCAGTTCTAGTTCAGTTCTAGTTCAGTTCTAGTTCAGTTCTTAGTTCTAGTTCAGTTCTAGTTCAGTTCTAGTTCGTTCTAGTTCAGTTCTGTTCTAGTTCTGTTCTAGTTCTGTTCTAGTTCTGTTCTAGTTCTGTTCTAGTTCTGTTCTAGTTCTGTTCTAGTTCTGTTCTAGTTCTGTTTCTGTTCTGTTCTAGTTCTGTTCTAGTTCTGTTCTAGTTCTGTTCTAGTTCTGTCTAGTTCTGTTCTAGTTCTGTTCTAGTTCTGTTCTAGTTCTGTTCTAGTCTGTCTAGTTCTGTTCTAGTTCTGTTCTAGTTCTGTTCTAGTTCTGTTCTAGTTCTGTTCTAGTTCTGTTCTAGTTCTGTTCTAGTTCTGTTCTAGTTCTGTTCTAGTTTCTGTTCTAGTTCTGTTCTAGTTCTGTTCTAGTTCTGTTCTAGTTCTGTCTAGTTCTGTTAGTTCTGTTCTAGTTCTGTTCTAGTTCTGTTCTAGTTCTGTTCTAGTTCTGTTCTAGTTCTGTTCTAGTTCTGTTCTAGTTCTGTTCTAGTTCTGTTCTAGTTCTGTTCTAGTTCTGTTCTAGTTCTGTTCTAGTTCTGTTCTAGTTCTGTTCTAGTTCTGTTCTAGTTCTGTTCTAGTTCTGTTCTAGTTCTGTTCTAGTTCTGTTCTAGTTCTGTTCTAGTTCTGTTCTAGTTCTGTTCTAGTTCTGTTCTAGTTCTGTTCTAGTTCTGTTCCAGTTCTGTTCTAGTTCTGTTCTAGTTCTGTTCTAGTTCTGTTCTAGTTCTGTTCTAGTTCTGTTCTAGTTCTGTTCTAGTTCTGTTCTAGTTGTGTATAAATACTTCAGTACTAACTACTTTAAATTTTCTATATATAAAGTAGGCGTCCTTATTATAAATACGCCTACTTTTTTAAAACATTTTCATTTAATAAGTCATTTTTTAGTTTGTTTAATTTTTAAGTTATTGCTTTCTTTTGTATTCAATAATATCATTAGAATATGAAGTGTGCGTGACATGTTGTAACCACCGCTTTTTGGTGTAGTGCTTCTGTTATTGTCAATATACACATATACTTCTTTTTTAGTAAAATACTGTGCCTTTAATATATAACACAGGGCAACAACGATTTATTCTGAAAATTGTCGGTCAGTGGTCGTCACTAAGAGAATAAGTGAGGACAAATCAAACTTCATATAACTAATGTCTAGTTATTACTATCAAAATGTATAACTATTCGCGGTCTCTGGTGGCTATGAAAGCCGATTACTGATCCGAGTGCTACTGTATAATGAAGTATAAGAAAGTTATGGCTTTATAATCAATCGTTTACGACCTGTGTAATAGCAGTCCCTAGAAAATATTTAGTTGTTATTAGTTTTCCTAATCCCGTTCTTAATTTTCCTTTTAAGTATATAAAAACTCTATTCTTAAGTATATAATATTATATGTAATTAAAAATCTATACAAGTAAATAAATTTAATTAAATTAAAATCTAACAAAAACAAAAGCTTTTGAGGAAAATATGTTAATTTAAAGGAAAATACTGTTCAAATTGTTAAAAACTATTTAAAAATGAGTACATGAGTATCCCAATTTAAAGTCCTTGAAACCATACGAAAAAAAGGAAAAAATAAACCTCTAGTATATAATGATTTGAAAACATTTGAGATAAAATAAATATTGCTAAAATATTATATATACATAAAGTACATTTACAAGCTATATACATACATACTATATATAATACTAGTTATTTACTTATGTACTCTTATTATATACTTAAAGAAAAACTGAAAACATATTTAGCTAAAAAAAAAATAAACTATTAATTGTTTGCGTTGAGTTGTTTCAAAAATTAAATTAAAATAAATATTTAAATAATTATGCTAAAACTAATAAACAAAAAAATAGAATGTTAAAATTTCTCTATAGAAATTAGTTCATAAACTTTAAAAATACTTACAGCAGCAACAACAAACACTCTAGTATTAGTTGTTGTTAACTATTACAAATTGTTTTCCCGCCCCCTTTCTTCTAAACACGCCTCTTATTATAAATTGTTTAAGTTACACTGAAAGAAATCGTATATAATATAAAAAACTACAAACAAAAACATAAAATTCATTTATCCATCTACTAAAGTGCGCTTCATTAAGAACCAATTAAATTAAACAAATAAAGAAAATTAATAAATAATTACTTAAATTATTGTATTAAAAATAAACTCTATATCATTAGTATTGAAATTGCAAATTAATTCTATAAATAATTTTCAATGTTGTGGACTTTTGACTGCGCAACGAGTTTATAAATATATACATACATACACACATACAAATACAATACATATATTTAATAAAATTTACCTTCTATAACTACCACCACATACTTACATACATACACCTACAAAATAATTAAATTAATTAAATATTTATAGTACATAACCTATAAATATTTATTAAAAAAAAAACTCAATAAATATATTTCAAATAATAAATTATAATAATAATATTAATGTAATCATTTCGAAATCTTGCGTTTACCACATAAACCGATAATAATTATAAAAAAATTTACCAAATAATAATTAATAATAATATGGAAAAAAATATTAAAAAAACAATAATCAAATATTAATCCAATAAATTACAAAAAAAAAGAATATTTGATGCAATAAATGTATAAAATTGAATTTAAAAAAATAATACAACTTTTTAAACTGAGTTTTATTTAAAGGTCATTGGAATATTTAGGAAATAAAATGAAAGGCTATTCAAATAGCTTTCATTTGATATATAAACATACTAGGTGCTTGTACCCTTGGTTAACCGGGCATAGCTCATATTTGCTTTGTAGGAATACCTCTCAAACAATGCTTATTAATGTACTAAATAGGAAAACAAAATATATATTTATTTTGAAAAGGCCCTCAGTTCCCCACCAGTAAGTTCAGAAGTTCTTGTTTTCGATCGGCAAGAAGAATTCGGAAGCTCTAGATATTGACTAAAATATCTCCGTTATTTATGAACCGATTTTGCTGATTTTAAATAGGAAACTTTTCGAAAGTATATCTGACAGAACTGTTGAATATTTGGTTCCCGAAGATATCTGGGGTCTTAAGAAAACAAAGACTGACAGTCGGACATAGCTATAACGACTCCGCTATCTATAATGATCTATAATTATGGGTCGGAAAATTATATTGTAGAAATTACAAACGGAATGACCGAAATAATATTTATTTATTCGCGATATTTCCTCGCGATATTTGTATAAGTTAATTTTGGGCATTGAAGTAATTTTCTGAAGGGGACTTTGTATGGGAGCTAGGGTCAAATGATGCCCGATCTTTATGAAATTTTGCGAGGTCATCAAGACTTGTATAAAACTTAGTTGTGCCGCTTTTTATCAATATACAGGTATTTAACATAATTATGAGCTCAGAAGCCCTTTTCGGGGGGTTCTGTTGTATGGGGGCTAGGTGAAATAATGGACCGATTTTAACCATTTTCAATAGGCTTCGTTCTTAGGCCAAAAAAGCGTGCGTGCACAAGGTTTACATGGACAGCCAGACGGACGGACGGACATAGCTTAATCGACTCAGAAAACGATTCTAAGCCTAACTAAGCCTTACTTATAACCTTTTGACAAAAATGGGCAGACGAGATTTTTCACATTTAAATCTATGTTTTCAAGACCATTCTAATATGTATACTTTATCATTGCACTAAATAGTAAATATACATACATATTTATATAAAAAGCTTTCGGATAAATTCAGTATTGGAAAAACAACACCAATTCCTATAAGGCGCTGCTAGTATACGGAGTATAGGAAATCCACAAATTCAAGATATAAAATACGACAATGGTGTATTTAATTATAGGTATTTGTGAGATGTATGGACAGCACTTTTATCCTTATGCTATAATATTATACTTTTGCTGCTATAAAATATATGAAGTAACTGCGATTATGGAATGTAATTAGAAATATGGACACCACATTATTCCCTTTGCTATAATATTATAATACTACAGCTATAACATGTTTGAACTAAAGTACATAAAACCTAATTTATCTGAAATTGTTTAATGGTTATTTATAGAAACATTCTAATAAGTATTATTTTATATATCAAAATCCGAAGTACTAAATGTGCAAAGGATTTTTGAAGACAGCATTTCATTTATGGGGTTAACTGCCTTTAAAAATTTTGAAAGCAGCTGTAAGTTACTTTTTATTAAAACTACTTGTCACTAGATGTCGCAGTTCAATGAAAGTTTTTGTATCCTTCACCATAACTAACTAACTAACTAACTAACTAACTAACTAACTAACTAACTAACTACTAACTAACTAACTAACTAACTAACTAACTAACTAACTAACTAACTAACTAACTAACTAACTAACTAACTAACTAACTAACTAACTAACTAACTAACTAACTAACTAACTAACTAACTAACTAACTAACTAACTAACTAACTAACTAACTAACTAACTAACTAACTAACTAACTAACTAACTAACTAACTAACTACTAACTAACTAACTACTAACTAACTAACTAACTAACTAACTAACTAACTAACTAACTAACTAACTAACTAACTAACTAACTAACTAACTAACTAACTACTACTAACTAACTAACTAACTAACTACTAACTAACTAACTAACTAACTAACTAACTAACTAACTAACTAACTAACTAACTAACTAACTAACTAACTAACTAACTAACTAACTAACTAACTAACTAACTAACTAACTAACTAACTAACTAACTAACTAACTAACTAACTAACTACTAACTAACTAACTAACTAACTAACTAACTAACTAACTAACTAACTAACTACTAACTAACTAACTAACTAACTAACTAACTAACTAACTAACTAACTAACTAACTAACTAACTAACTAACTAACTACTAACTAACTAACTAACTAACTAACTACTAACTAACTAACTAACTAACTAACTAACTAACTAACTAACTAACTAACTAACTAACTAACTAACTAACTAACTAACTAACTACTAACTAACTAACTAACTAACTAACTAACTAACTAACTAACTAACTAACTACTAACTAACTAACTAACTAACTAACTAACTAACTAACTAACTAACTAACTAACTAACTAACTAACTAACTAACTAACTAACTAACTAACTAACTAACTAACTAACTAACTAACTAACTAACTAACTAACTAACTAACTACTAACTAACTAACTAACTAACTAACTACTAACTAACTAACTAACTAACTAACTAACTAACTAACTAACTAACTAACTAACTAACTAACTAACTAACTAACTAACTAACTAACTAACTAACTAACTAACTAACTAACTAACTAACTAACTAACTAACTAACTAACTAACTAACTACTAACTAACTAACTAACTAACTAACTAACTAACTAACTAACTAACTAACTAACTAACTAACTAACTAACTAACTAACTAACTAACTAACTAACTAACTAACTAACTAACTAACTAACTAACTAACTAACTAACTAACTAACTAACTAACTAACTACTAACTAACTAACTAACTAACTAACTAACTAACTAACTAACTAACTAACTAACTAACTAACTAACTAACTAATAAAGTGCAAAACAAAATATTAAACCTAAAAATTAATTAATGTTTTTTGTGTGTATGTGGTTGGCAACTTCATTTGCACTCTCATTTAAGATAAATGCAATTGATTTCGATTTCCTTGGGTTTTTCTTTTTAAATTTTGTTAAAATTATTTTATGTTTGTTTTATTTATTCTCAAGTATTTTACTCGGTAGTGGCAGGCAAATAAATAAAATAATATGAAAATTCATTTTTAAATAAAATAATAAATATTTGTTTATAGGTGTATGTATGTGTGTGTGTGTGTGTGTTTGTATTTTTCATTTTGACAAATGAAAATGGTTTGGTTTCTGAAAGGATTCCTTAAAGCATTTTTATTTTGCATCGTTTTTGTTGTTGTTGTTGGGACAGTTGTTGTTTTACTGGCAAAGACTACTATCATATGTTTTGTGCCAAGAAGGCGTTAACTGTAAAAGGGAAAAAATTCGAAAAAATAATGAAAAAAAAAAATCACACACATTTGTTTTGGTTAAAAAAAAGAATCTTATGTTTATACACATTTCCCAAATCCATAGAGATTCTCATTTGTATGGAGAGAGGTAAACTGAAAAGTTATTTTATTTAAAAATATTTATCCTCGTATGTATTTTTCAACATTAAATATTTTTTATATATTTCGGTTGTATTTTTAAAATAAAAAATTTATGTATCTATATACAACATATAAAACTTCTTGTTATTTTTATCGTTACCCTGCGGATGTACATCCGTATATGGGAATGTGAGTGTAACATTTGATAGATTAAAAATATAACTGGAAAAAAAGTGAACAGCAAAAATAAAACTCGAAAAAAAAGATGCACTGCAATAATAAAGTGTTTATAGCCCAGAATGCATATTGTCAGAATGTGACTGTGATAGCGATTGTCATCTGTATGAAATTTTTAAAAACCATTATATAAATGTATAAAAATATTTTTTTAAATATTTATTAATACCTAACTTCATATAAAAATGTAAAAATTTTATTTTTTTTACAAAAAAAGGAAAGGGAGAATATTTATTTGTATGTGTATAAAATAAAAATTATAATCTATATATTAAAGAGTCGTATTATTGACTGACTGATTTATTACCGCACAGCCCAAATGGCAGGGACTGAAATTTCATTCTCCCTTAGAAGAGATTTTTGAAACTACATATGTATTATTAAGAATTCATCTGTCTAATTCTCAAAAGAACAAATGTGTGTCTGGCACATTTTTTGAAATTGGCCCAAACTGTTTTTTTTTACTGGAGAGAAAAAAGTACCAAAACAAGAGGAAATACGGGAAAATTTATAAAAATTTATTGATAAATTTACAATTTGGAATTCGGGTACAAAGGCCTTTATGAGACCAAGTTTTGGTAACTAGTATAGTATAAAATCCTCTAAAAAAGTTCGTTCCTGGGCAAGGAGCGGAAAACAAGTACTTTTGTTTGTACTCTCTACAAAAGAAGAATTCATGCTATATACTATTTCTATCTATCTATCTATCTATCTATCTATCTATCTATCTATCTATCTATCTATCTATCTATCTATCTATCTATCTATCTATCTATCTATCTATCTATCTATCTATCTATCTATCTATCTATCTATCTATCTATCTATCTATCTATCTATCTATCTATCTATCTATCTATCTATCTATCTATCTATCTATCTATCTATCTATCTATCTATCTATCTATCTATCTATCTATCTATCTATCTATCTATCTATCTATCTATCTATCTATCTATCTATCTATCTATCTATCTATCTATCTATCTATCTATCTATCTATCTATCTATCTATCTATCTATCTATCTATCTATCTATCTATCTATCTATCTATCTATCTATCTATCTATCTATCTATCTATCTATCTATCTATCTATCTATCTATCTATCTATCTATCTATCTATCTATCTATCTATCTATCTATCTATCTATCTATCTATCTATCTATCTATCTATCTATCTATCTATCTATCTATCTATCTATCTATCTATCTATCTATCTATCTATCTATCTATCTATCTATCTATCTATCTATCTATCTATCTATCTATCTATCTATCTATCTATCTATCTATCTATCTATCTATCTATCTATCTATCTATCTATCTATCTATCTATCTATCTATCTATCTATCTATCTATCTATCTATCTATCTAGCTATCTATCTATCTATCTATCTATCTATCTATCTATCTATCTATCTATCTATCTATCTATCTATCTATCTATCTATCTATCTATCTATCTATCTATCTATCTATCTATCTATCTATCTATCTATCTATCTATCTATCTATCTATCTATCTATCTATCTATCTATCTATCTATCTATCTATCTATCTATCTATCTATCTATCTATCTATCTATCTATCTATCTATCTATCTATCTATCTATCTATCTATCTATCTATCTATCTATCTATCTAT
Source organism: Lucilia sericata (assembly GCF_015586225.1). NCBI lineage: Eukaryota > Metazoa > Arthropoda > Insecta > Diptera > Calliphoridae > Lucilia > Lucilia sericata. Next base: position 79,190 of record NW_023995041.1, on the reverse strand, counting down.
CTATCTATCTATCTATCTATCTATCTATCTATCTATCTATCTATCTATCTATCTATCTATCTATCTATCTATCTATCTATCTATCTATCTATCTATCTATCTATCTATCTATCTATCTATCTATCTATCTATCTATCTATCTATCTATCTATCTATCTATCTATCTATCTATCTATCTTATCTATCTATCTATCTATCTATCTATCTATCTATCTATCTATCTATCTATCTATCTATCTATCTATCTATCTATCTATCTATCTATCTATCTATCTATCTATCTATCTATCTATCTATCTATCTATCTATCTATCTATCTATCTATCTATCTATCTATCTATCTTCTATCTATCTATCTATCTATCTATCTATCTATCTATCTATCTAATCTATCTATCTATCTATCTATCTATCTATCTATCTATCTATCTATCTATCTATCTATCTATCTATCTTATCTATCTATCTATCTATCTATCTATCTATCTATCTATCTATCTATCTATCTATCTATCTATCTATCTATCTATCTATCTATCTATCTATCTATCTATCTATCTATCTATCTATCTATCTATCTATCTATCTATCTAAAGAACATCTTTCCTTCAGTATTGTGTTTATATAATCTTCGCAATATTTCCAGTATTCTTTGATTTCAGCATATATTTGATGATGTTTCGTGCTGTTATTGATTCTCCTATTCTATTGTTTAAAAGTAGTCGTTTTTGATTCCATTTTGGACATTGGAACAGCAAATGTTCTACAGTTTCCACACTTGCTCCACATGTCCTCACAACATGATGAGTCCCTTAGATTAAACCTATGTAAGTATTGGTTAAAGCTACCATGGTTTGTCAAAAATTGTGTCATATAGAAGCCCACATTTCCATGAGTTCTGTCGATCCACTCCTTGATGTTTGGAATCAGATAGTATGTCCATCTCCCTTTTTCCTCATTTGACCATCTTTCTTGCCACTTTGTCATGGTATTGGATCTTGCGTTTTGTTTTATCTGTGTTTTCCTGAGTTCTAATTCTATTGGACTATAAAGACTGCCTTCTAGTTGTTTTTGTTGGATGTATATCTCCTCTCTTTCTTGTATCTGTAGGTCTATCGGAGGGAGGCCCGCAATTACTAACGCCGCTGGAGTTGAAACCGTGCGATATGCCGATATTATCCTTAGGGCGCTTATTCTTTGGGGTTTTTGTAGTTCCCGTTGGGACCATTTTTGTCCCATAGCTGTTGCAAAAGTTGGTGACGCGTATAACATTTGTGAATGTACCACTCCGTTTATTAACCTCCGTGTGTATGGCTTAGGCCCCCCACAATTTGGCATTAATCTTGCTAAGGATGTAGCTGTTTTAAAGGCCTTGTTTCTAATGTTGTCAATATGATGTCTAAAACTCATTTTATCATCCAAATAGACGCCTAGATAACATAGTTGCCGTTTAAATTCTATGTTATTGGATTGCAGGCTAATCCTTGGCATATTAAAGATTCTCCTCGACGTTACCAGGACTGCTTCTGTCTTTGCAAGAGCTAACTGTAGGCCATGCGCTTCCAGCCACCTATTGCATCTGCTTAGACTGTCGTTAGCGACTATTGTTATTAGGTCTGCTGTAGGTTGTGATACTATAAGGGCTATGTCATCGGCATAGCCTATTAGTTTTGCGCCACTTGGAAGTTTCATGTTCAAAATACCGTCATACATGACGTTCCACAAAAAAGGACCTAGTATTGATCCTTGTGGTACCCCAGCTGTAATTTTGTATCTTTCCATACCGTTGTCAGTTTCGTACAATAGAATTCTGTTATTTAGATAATCCTCTAGTATATTGTACAGGTAACCAGGTATACCCTTTTGCCTGAGTGCATCTAGAATCACACTCCATTTAGCTGTGTTAAACGCGTTTTTTACGTCTAGTGTTATAATAGCACAGAAACTTTTATTTATTTTTGCTATTTTGGCTTTTTCTACTACTTCATTTATTGCGTCAACTGTGCATCTTCCCTTGCGGAAACCGTATTGGTTAGGTGATAGACTTCCACGTTCATCTATACATTTTATCAGCCTGTGTAGCAATATATACTCAAAGAGTTTTCCCTGCGAGTTTAGCATACATAGCGGTCGGTATGAGCTAGGTTCACTTAAAGGTTTTTCTCCTTTACGTAGAAGAACAAGTTTCTGTACCTTCCATTTGTCGGGAAATTTACCATCCTTCAGACATACATTGTATGTATTTAGTATCATTTCGGGCCAGGTTTCACACACGATGTGTAGGACTTCGTTCGGGATACCATCTGGTCCAGGGCATTTGTTCATTTTTAGCTTTCTGCATGAGTCTTTTAGTTCGTCAATGTTTAGTGGTTCAAATTCAATCGTTTGTTGATAGGGTTCTCTACTTATGTCATCCTCATCTAATGGGAATAGTGTTTTGACTATTGTTCGTGCCCAATGCGGCTCTTTTATGCCTGGTATAGGTTTATTTAATCCAAATTTCTTCATGACGATCTTATATGGTTTACCCCAGGGGTCCATGTCAATTTCACTGCATAGTTCTAACCAGCATCTCCTTTTACTGTCTTTGATAGCCTTTCTTAATGCTTTCCGCGATCTCCTGAACTCTAATCTTAAAGAGAGGTCGTTGTGATTTCGAGTCGTTGCTCTACGTGCTGATAGACATTTTTTCCTGAGTTCCCGGATTTCATCGTTCCACCAGTAGACGGGTGTTTTGTTAATGTATGGTTTCGCTCTCGCCATTCCTATATTACAGGCTTTTATTAGGATTTCGCTTTGATAATCCACTGCACTCCTGTAGTTATGTTCAAGTTGATTTCTTGATCTACATCTAACTATATACTCAGCAAGTTTATTTTTCCTAAGTTTCCTTACATTCCATTTAGGGACAGCTGTATAATTTTTTGGTATATATGGGTTATCATCTATGGCAAAAGTGATGTATTGGTGATCGCTCAAAGTAACATCTTCCAATACCATCCAGTTCATTCTTTCACTGTACAGGTTTGTAGACCCGAAGGTAATGTCTATAATGCTACCACCGGGACCTCTCCTGAAGGTTAATTTATTGCCTACATTGAATACTGTCAGCCCAAGGCTGCCAATTACCTCGCACATAAGTGTTCCTCTACTGTCTAATTTATCTGAATTCCATTCAGGTGACTTGCTGTTAAAGTCTCCTCCAATAATAACCTTGCCTTTTGTTGAACGTATAGACTCCTCAAGATTATGTATCGCTATGGAAAATGCTTCGTATGCTATATTTGGTGAAAAGTAACAGCTGTAGATTCTAACATTATCAAGTGTGGCGTACACATACCCAAAATTTGATTCATCAAGGTCTTTTATGTTGGCATTCATAGCACGTATTAATATTGCTGCTCGGTGGCTTATATCTTCATACCAAACACCAGTTGCTGGTTTGCCATAAGGTTCGCTTATTAATAATACGTCTATATTGTCTTCCGATGCTTTTTGCATCATAAGATCCTGAGCCTCCCTACCTCTACCAAGGTTAATCTGTAGAAATTTCTGAGACATGTGTGGGATTTGGTCTTCTATTATTTATACAGACATTGCTACCTATGTAATGTTCGATGTTTTTTAAACCAGCTGCTTGGCAAATAACACATCGCAATAGTCCTTTACAGTCTTTTGCTTTATGACCAGTGTTACAGCATTTTCTGCACACATCAGTTCTGTCTTCACCTTTGCACGAGCTTGCTGTGTGCCCTTGGTCCAGGCATCTAAAGCATTGTGTGGATTTAGCTTTTTTTCTGACTCTACAAATTACCCATCCAACTCTATCTATCTATCTATCTATCTATCTAATCTATCTATCTATCTATCTATCTATCTATCTATCTATCTATCTATCTATCTATCTATCTATCTATCTATCTATCTTCTATCTATCTATCTATCTATCTATCTACTTCTACTATCTATCTATCTATCTATCTATCTATCTATCTATCTATCTATCTCTATCTATCTATCTATCTATCTATCTATCTATCTATCTATCTATCTAATCTATCTATCTATCTATCTATCTACTATCTATCTATCTATCTATCTATCTATATATCTATCTATCTATCTATCTATCTATCTATCTACTATCTATCTATCTATCAGTCTATCTATCTATCTAGCTATCTATCTAT